>NW_006800350.1:143512-152558 GCF_000485575.1 Poecilia formosa
TATGTCATGTTTATGACAGTGTCATGACAGTCTTATTCAACCCCCTTCAAATAAAGTGTTACCAGACAATGTTTATTAAATATCATACTGTGACACATATCCAGCTTTGGATATTTTCTAGCAACTGGCTAAAAAGGTTTGAGGAACTATTGGAGCTCCGAGGCATCATGCAGACAGAACATGTGTGATGATCACATAACCACTGAAGCTCAGCACTGGGACCAAGAGCAGAATGTTCCTCAGCTGAGAGCTCTAACCACATGACAAATGTGGTTGCTGGTTTAATTCACAAGTTTGAAATTTTATAATCTCTATTTTGCACATGCTCAGCATTTAAGCTGTGGTTTGATTATTTTTCATATTTGTGGGAGTGCCATGCTAACATTGTGAGTCATGGTGCATTTAAAAGCAAAAATTCAGTATTCCATCTTTCAGTTTAAAATATCTCCTAAAAGTTGAATTTTGAAGTCATAATAATAGACAGATTCAACACCAGCAGGGTTTTATTTGCCGTTTCATTTCTGAAATAACATCTCAGACTGTTACAATACCCATGATGTTTATGGGTCATACAACTACAAAACAAGTCAGATGTCTGAAGTTTGAATGTGTTAAGTTTTTTTCTAAACCACTCATAGTAAAAACCATCATCTAATCTTAAATATGTAAAAAATTCCAACCAATATTTAGTAAACTATTCGTTAGCAAGAGCCACACATACATTTCCTTTTGTTAGGAAATGTGTGTGTGTGTGTGTGTGTGTGTGGCTGCGAGCATGTGTGTGTGTGTGAATTCTTTCCTGAACAGAAAATCTCTGCCACCTGCTGCAGCTACTACACGAGGCTTTAATCAACTTCTTTGTGCGCCGTGGCTTTTTAAGGAGCTGTGGGACAACCATTCAGTGCCTGTTGATCAACCAAACCTGGTAGAAATCAAGCCAAAGCCTCCTGTGAACTCTGCTCAGGGAATTTCATTCTTTCCTGGTTTCTAAGCCTTACATTTGTTCCCTCTGCGCCTGGTAGGTTGGTTTTGGTTTCAATAACAAGAAACCTGTTTGCGTAATGACATGTTGTTCCAAAGTTCTTAAAATTTTCCAACTGCAAACTCCAATAGACTTTACATGGATTTGACATCAATGTGAAGTGACATATAATCTACAGCTTCCAACAATGTTTTTTTTCCAGTTATGGAAAAAATTTGCTTAATCTGTCCTGCAGTCAATGCTGACTAGATTCTGTGCTCCTTTATGCTGCCACCACCATGTTTCACAGTGGAGACATTGTGCACATTGTACATACAATCCTAACAAATTACACATTGGAATGCTACAAAAAGCTAAAAGTGTATGGATACTTTTCCAAGTGGTATTAAGAAAAAATTAAAAAGGATGGAAACTGTTCCAATTGTACATCTGATATTATTAAAATCTATTTTTCACGTTAAAAGATGTAGTTGGTTTAAAAGAAGCTATAGGGACAGACATGAGTCTGTTCTGTGCTGCATGACAATTCCCTCCAACCCCATGTGACCCATTTTGGTTTCTGTAGGAGGTGAAATAATTTCTGACAGTAACTTGATTAAACCGTCTCTTAGTGCTCTGATGTACTGCTGAAGTGACTTTCCAAATACGTAAGGACTCGGCGTGTTGCCTCCAGCATGTGCTCCATTTCAAGGCACATCTCCATCAGCTCGAGCCGTTAGCTGATGTTATCTGCTGAGCTGACCTTGTCACAACAATCAAATCCACTGGTGTTCTAACCCTATTCAGCTCCATGAGTGTTCAGACTGGAATGGATCTATGTCTCTAAGAGTAAACTAGTGAGGAACACAACAACAGGAGACATGGAAAAAGCAGACGCCCCCTGCAGGCACCATGGTGCTACTGTGAGAGTTGCCTTAGTGATAAAATTCATGTTAGCATAGCTGCATCTCCATATAATTGCACAATTTGGACGTTTTGAACCTAAATTAATGTGAACACTTGAACATTTTGATAAAAAAGGATAATATGGTTTTTAGGTGGTAACAAAAAGAATATGACAGGAAGTATGGCAAGTTTTTTTAATTATAAGTTTGTATGTGTGAACAAACATATTCACGATTTTAATCACGTCTCATATTTAATGGAAACACCGCAATTGTAAATTTGTGTTTTGTCAACATTGGTGTACTATTGAGAACGTTTTGTGTACATTTCTAGTGGAAACGCAGATACAGGCAAAGTCACTAGTAAGCTACTTCTTGTGCGCTGTTTGTAAAATGACTCTCAACAGCAACACTTTGTTTATGTTAAATAGGCTGTGGATTTTTCCTTCACTTTTTTTTTTTTTTTACTGTCAACTGTCCAATACTACAAACTAAATAGTCAAACTCAAAATGCCTTTTGTCATGACTGCATGTGGATCAGGATGTTATCCAGAAATATGATCCTCATATTCATAAACTGGATGTCCAGATTAATAAAAGTCATTCATTAAGCCTTTATAATAACATAATATTTTTAAAGGCATAAAAACAGGATATAATATTGTTTTTTATAGTTCAGAGATCCACTATAAACTGAACAAATTTAGGCAAATTCATAAGAAACATATCACTTTTAATACATTTAATGCCTTTAGCAAGATAAACTAAAAATCTCCATTTTTCAAATAAAGAATATGTTGTGAACTGCTTCCATGTAGTGAGTGTATTTTTTATTTTTATTTTATGCCTCATCTTGACCTACTCTGAGAAAACCTTGTCTGGGAAAAAGAACAACAACAACAAAAACTAAAGTTTAATACAGATTTCAAAAATCAAAACTTGAGGTTAATATATTCATAGTGTAGAAAAATGAATAATGGATAAAGTCAAGGTTTCAAGCAGCAGAACTTCTGGTGTGGCCCAGAACCAAAAAATAAATAAATAAATAAATAAAATGGTGCTGAAACCAACTTTTGCTGGACATTCACAAATCCAATGAATGTTTCACAAATCACAAACTGGATTTTGCAAAACAATCTAGTCCAGGTTCAAAGAGACTACATTTTGTAGTTTAGACTAGATTAAAAGTAGGCCAACACTAGTTTACCTTCAAATGCAAATATATCAAATTTCTCAGAGTGGTGAGAAACTTCATCACCTTCATGTTATGACAGGCTCCCTTAATGTCATATTGAAGCTGCACACACTTAACTGGTGCTTGGATATGAAAAATAATCAGGAAAACAATGAGCCAGTGTGTTTTACATGTCCCAAGACTTTGGAATATAATTTATTCAATCAATCTTTAAACCCAGGGCCAAACTGAAAAGCTTAGTGTTGAATAAGTATCCCATTTAAGCCTTTGGCTGAATAGGTTTCAAAAGTCCTTATCTCTGTCATGCTCAGTCACTCTAAGTCCCTATTGAGTTTTGAATATCAAAGCCTCCTACAAGGGAAGATGTAGATGTTAGTGAACCTCAAGAGTGAAGTGCTTTCTGATCCACACATTCTACGACTGTCTGGTGTCTTCAGTAGGTTAACCTCCCACAGATACAGGCTTTCTGATGACTTTAATAATCTGCTCCAGTCAGAACTGTTTGAAGTGCCGGCCCATCAGTGCTGCTGTGAGCCTCCAGATGAAGCCAGAGGCCAATAACTGTGAGTCTATTTTGGTTGCAAGGTGCCTTAAAATAAAATAATGGATGCACCGGGGGCAGTGTGACGCTGCCCTCAAACAATGTTCTGTTCAGCACTAATCGCTACACACACATGCACACACAGAATAATCTTTATAATCCCAAAATGAAAGTGAGTTCACTTAGACTGCTGTGGTATTGGAATGTCTGACTTTGCTGCTTTACATTGAATGTTTTATAAAACACAAGATATGGACTTTGAAATTGTTGATGTAATACTTTTTATAATTCAGTAAACCTGCATTATGAGGTACGCATCGTTAGCTGCTTTTCTCTTACAGATGTGAGCAAATCTGTCTATATTCTAATATAAGAAAAAACACAATTTGCAGTGTTTCCATTGAAAAAGACAAGAAGCTAAAATCACAAGTGAATAAGATTGTTGACGTGAAAAGTCATTAAAAAACATGGCAGACATAGATGGGACATATTCATATTTCAGCCACAGACCTACGCTCATCATCTGTCAGCCATCAGAGGAGACGTTGTCTTATACTAAGAAGCGACTACACATGCGACATTATGGGGAAATTGTAGTTGATCATTTTACAGAAGAGCTACGGATGCAACATGTTTGGATAACACACAACTTTTTATGAACTGTGGAGCCTTCTGCACTTTGTCAGAAAAAAATAAAGCAAAACATAGTGGTGTCCTACCACTTCCTGTCTTCTTCATTGTTTCCACCAGTAGTAACATCCAGTTGTTGACTGGACTCATAACACAATAAAATTGTTTCCATTGCATGTCATCAAAATACATCTCAAAAACATAACTTTTTTTCAGAATTGGAGAGTTTCCACTAGCAATTTTTTTAAATGTAATTTCAATTTGTGTAATTCTATTAAATGTTGGCACTTTTAATGGAACTTTTAAAGCAACTTTGCATTAAAAGTGTCATAATTTTCCAAATGACACAGTCATACACATTGATAAAGACTCCTTTATGTTTATGACAGTGTCATGTCAGTCTCATGCACACCGTGTCAAATAAAGTGTTACCAGAGATACAGCTGGTGTAATCGTGGCCTCACATGTCGTCTTCATTCAGTTATGCTGGATTTTCCGGAGGGTTTTCAGTGCAAACATATAACACTAAAAAATATTTTTTTGCCCTGCAAATATTACCCTTGGCTGTTATTTACATTTTACAACAAATTATTATGGTAGCACTTCTGTTTATAATGGCACTCTACATTTTTTGTTACTTTGAATTTTGTAAACCTGTAACCTTCAAAAGACAAATAATATGAATCTATCATAACGAGTTTATGAACTAAATTATTTTAACAAGTTCCAAACTTAACAAATGTACATAAAATGTAATTGAGTAGAATGAGTGGACCTAATATAACATATTTATATTCTAATAAGTAGATTTTACTTGCAAAACATTTTGCACAAATGTGCAAGTAAAATTGACATTTGCTTGTTAAAATTACATTTTACTTCTAAGAAATATAAACTCATTTTCACTTGAACAAGTCTAACTATAAAACCTTGCCTAGTTTTTCTTTAGTAAATTTCACTCCAACTGTTTTTCAGTGAGCCAAAGACACCATGAAGTGGTTTAGATCAAAGGATATTCATGTGATAGAAAGATCTAGTCAAAGTTCAGACCTAAATTAATTGAGGATATATGGTAAGATGTGAAAACTCATGTTCAAAACTGGTCCCATCTGACTGACCTTTAGTTATATTTAATGAAGGAATATATGGAAGCTTTACTCTGTAGGTGTTTAAAACTAGAAAAAACCTCAAAAGCCCAGCTGCCATCCTCTATAAGTGTACACAGTGGCGCAACTACATATTATTCAGGTGGATGCGAAAACATAAATCGGCGCCCCCTCCCCCATACGTAAGGGTGAATAGAAAACATACAGTCGCTCTACCTCCCTCCCCCCGAGACGAAGACACGTAAAAGGTAAAACTCGCTACATTTACATTTACATGTGCGCAAAGTGAAGTGTATGCGAAGGCATCATCGGGGCGCCGCCCCCTCCACACGGGGTTTTGACGCCCCCTCTGGTGCGTTGCATGCGCTGCATACCCAGTTTTTGCGCCACTGAGTGTACATAATATGCACTCTACTTAGAAAATGGACTGCTGATGCTAAAAGGCTGAAATAAAAGCTGTTCTCATTCTGACAAGTACCTTTACTTCAACTTAGCCTTTAATTAAACCTCTGTTACACAATTGTCATTATGTTCCAGGTTTGTCTTTTTTCTCTCTTGGTATTGATTGGAACCAGATAATAAGAAAAATACTCTCTGTGTTTAGTGGATTATGCTTTTCGTGAAAAATCTCACATGCAGTTTTTGTCTCATAATTCAGCCTGAGAAGAAGTGGAGGTTTTTTATGAATTTCTCATTATGACATATAGAAGTACACTTGATAAAAGAGCAATGGAGAAAGAAAGGACACTCTCCTGGGTTTATTTACCCTCCACGTTTCTGATGAAGATATTTCTCTTCTTCCCCTTTTTTCATTCCACTCCCAAATTATCCTGTTGCCATAATTTCCCCCTTTTTTCTCCTGCTTTCCAGTTCCTTTCTGTTTTTTCTCCTCATCCTTTTCGTTTTTCCCCTCCTACTCACAATAACTGGATATTACATGTAAGCCTTCCTGCAACCCCCTGGGAAGCAGCTGGGGAATTAGACTTTGGATGATAGTTTCTACCTTCTTTCTGCCTTTTTTTACTCGGGTTGGTAATCTCTATTCCAGTAGAAAAACTCTCTGAACTCCCAGAGGAAACTCGCTCTAAACTGTTTAGGAGGCTGAATCCAGAAAAACAGGCCTTTCTGGACCCCGCCTATAATATCGCTACACCTCCTGGGGGACATATGCATCAAAAATGTTTCATAAAGGATGCAATTTTTCGTGTTTTGGGGGTCTGATCTGACGCTGATGGCTCCATCTTTGAAGAGAGACCACCTGAGGTGTTGCTGGTGGGTCGGGATGGAGAGAGCTAGTGAGTGCAGGGAGGTGGATGTGGCTCTGGTGGGAGGCATCAGCAGCTTGGTAGCATCCCAGCTGCTCTGTCAGCAAATTTGTTCAAGCCGAAGGTGTGAGAGTTATGTGTCCACAGGGTGCAGATGACTGCGTCTACTCCACCCCCCCAAAACAGTGAGCAGCGGCTCATTACTTCTTACCAATATGCTTCATGTCCGACTGTGTCAGGCTTTGCTGTGTTTAGAATAGAGAAATCTGTTGTTCATTTCAAAAGAAACGATGCAGTTAAAGACAGGGAGGATACCAGGAACATATTCACTTATTAAAATGAGCAAAAACTCACCAAACTTTACCCAAAATTGTCCCCCATGTAAAAGTTTTAGATTCCAATGGAGTCGTGCACTACAGCGCCCCCTAACATAATATAGGACACTAAGTGTTTCATTGTTATTTTATATTTGGAAGATTAGCATAAAAACTTGTAGAAATTGTAGAGCAGGGCTTCTCAAATCCAGGCCTCAACAGCCAGTGTCCAGAAACGTTTTAATGTCTACCTGGTCCAACACACCTGACTCACATGGCTGGATGTCCTCCTCAGTGTGCAGTCCAGTCCTCCAGAGTTCTGCTGATGACCTCATTATTTGAGTCAGGTGTGATGAAGCAGAAATTACATCTAAAATTTGCAGGTCACTGGCCCTCGAGGTCTGGATTTTAGGACCCCTGGTGTAGAGGTATGAATATAGATGGTGTAGACTGTATGCCTGGGGTATGCTATGTATAATGAATGATACAGATAGAAAGAAAGAGGTATGGATGATGTAACATTGATCACTGTAATATAGATGACAAATTACAGGTATAAATATGCATAGACAGTTTATGGGTAGAGTTGAGTATATAACTGAATCCATAGAATGAGGTAAATAGATAGAGTGAACCTCTGGTATTAGGACCAATCCCTTGGCTAAAAAATTCCATGAGTTTTCTCTGCCTATTGCCTATGTGGTCACTCTCATAAACAATTCATATTGTTATTCACAGAAACCAGATTGTTTAAAACAGCAAAACACTCGATTCTTTAGTCAGTTCAAGTTGTTTCATTGGTAATCCAAACCTGCAGCAACTGATCAGTAAACTGAGAATCAATTGTTCAAAAGATTCTTGATTCAGCAAAGTAAATGGAGCATTACTTTAAGGAAGCAGTGAGTTCATGTGCAGTTTATCCCATCATTCTAACATTGTGGTGGTAGTGTGATGGTTGGGGCTGCTGTGCCACTATTTATATGTAAATAAGCTATCAGCTTATTTACATATAAATCAACTGATAGATTTATTTATATGTAAAAAATATTTGATAGAATGTTGACTTCTACTCTTTGGCTTAAAATCATGAAGGAGCATGTAAGGCCATAGTTTGTGATGTTCAGCAAGTGGATGTAAGTTATGAGCCAGAAACTCAGCAACTCCAAATCTTAATGGCTAAAAAGAACCTGGTCAAAGCCTGGTCGTCCATTTCTTGAATTTCTAGAATTGCATTACTTATGGTGGCACAATGTTGGAGTAGCTCTGTTACATCCTGACTTTTGTTCAGTTTTGGTTTTGGCAATGTTTTTTTTTTCACAGTTGGTTTTGGATGCTGCGCAGCTATTGGGATTTTTGGTCTTATTTTTATACTTTTGGACAGTTCTGTTGATCAGTAGTTATTGCAACAAGCTCAGTTTTTACAACTGGGAGTTGATACATCTCAAAAGCTCACATGATATCTGAACAAGAGCAACTCTTCTAACCTCCATATGGTGCAAGGGTCATAACCCAGACTCCAACGTTTCTGTCTGGTTTCTGACCATACGACCGACAGATTTCAGGAGAACCAGCAGATGAGTTTGATCAGCAGTGCTTGTCAACAACTGATGGTGTCATCCAGAACATGTTTCTGTGAAAAAACATATTTGCTGCCCACAAGGTGAGCTGTTAGCATACCATGACATTCATGACGTCACCACACAGTAATAGTCTCTAGTCAGAGGCCTCTTCGCTTCAGATTTGTTGCCACTAGTATTTGCTGCCCACAGCACTCACGAGTCTTGAAAGATGCTGGAATGATTTGAGTTATGATAACATTTGAATTTCCCTTTGGGAAAAATATTGTATTTTTGAATTGAACTGAATCTTATTAAGGGAGTTGCACTGACATTAAATACCATTTGGCAGCACAGGGACAACAATCCACTGTGTGGCTGGTTAATATCCACTAGTATTTTGGTGAATCCATCACATATGAGTGAATACGCTCATATGTATACACTTCATCTTAAAGTGGCAGTATGCCCTGTAGGCTTTGAACGCACCACACAAGTGCCTGCATCTAATAGACCCTTTTCACATGACGTCACACAACTTACGTTTTGGCTCGAAGCTGTGTATCCTTAGTT
>NW_006800350.1:153658-169897 GCF_000485575.1 Poecilia formosa
CTTGTTGACATCACGTTGTTTTCCTTACGGTTCAGACCCCGGCATTTGTTGGTGCTGCACGCTAGGTACGGCAGGCTTCATCTCTCTCAGTCAATTATTACTTGTGATTTATTTCCATTTTCTGTATAATAGCTGCAAATGAATGCGCTTAACGACACTCTGATTGCCGATCCATCGTCCTTGTGGTAAGAATCTTCCCACACTCGACGTTTGTTAGCTTAGCTTTAGCTCAGCTTTTGTTGTATATCCAGGCCGCCTGTACAAGCTCCACGTTTCCTCCTTCCTGTCAGAGGCAGTACATGAAGAGCTCAGTGGTAAGTGAAGTGCTAGAGTTTGCATACTTTTAGATTCCATTTCTAACATTTATTTTTGATAGCCGCTGCTGTTTGCCTGCTGTTCTGGTTGTCCCCGACTGGCAGTCCACCTGTCATCTGGGTTATCTGTCGACTGCCTACCTGTCGTCCTGTTTGCTGGCTTCATGCCCGCCGTCCTGGTCGGCGTAAAGCTGGCTTCTATCACTCATCCAGTGTGGCTGATTTGGGCTGATTAGTGATCAGCTCCGACTATCCTTCTGGTGCCACTCTGAGTGGTGTCTGTTACAATGGATCGGTTCCTCCCAGGACGGACTCTTAATTTGGACTATTACTGCTTGATTGATCGTGGACTGATTTGTATTTTATTTGTAATTTGAATGTTCCTTTCCTTTATTTTGACAGGAACGGCCAGCTCGTGGTGTTGGTGGTGGACTTTCCGGGTGGTGGTACTACTTCTGGTTTGGTGCACGACTTTCTTTTGTTTGCTGTGTTTCTCTTCTTTTTTTAGGACACTACTATTGCACTCCTCCCTGAGTTGAGCCAGAACTGACTTTCAATGTGCAAGTGGTTTTAAGCTAGTATTTTTGAACTAAAACAATGATGTAATAAATAAACTTATTGAATTGTGAGATTATCTCAAGCCTCATCTGTAAGCAGGTCTATGTGCCTTAAGGTAACTTTTAAAGTGGAGTCATTATAACCAATTTTATCTTTACTACAACAGTGCTTTTGAATTTAAGTTGCCAATTATCACACTTATTCCGCCACATATAGTGTTACCTTCAGTTGTAAAAATATATATCAAATGTGACTTAAAAAAATGTGGCTTTATAATCTAATTCCTTGAAATTGAGTGTCTGTCTCTTTAAAAACTCCTGCTCTTTCTGAAACTCCGCCTTCAGGAAGTCATCACAATATAGCTCCTCCTCTGTTAACCCTTTAACAACATGTTGTACTAGAGCAGTGGTTCTTAACCTGGGTTCCATCGAACCCCAGGGGTTCGGTGAGTCGGTCTCAGGGGTTCGGCGGAGCCTCTGCCACGGAGGTAAAGACACACTGTGTAAAGTCGTGATGACGCCCCGTTTTGCCATCACTTGCTGCAGAGGATCACGTTACATTGCTTAGCCAATCAGTGCTGCGGGAAGGAGTTCCACTCTCGGCATGGATTTGAATTTGTGTCTTTAATTACTTCAGTAAAGCTCACAGTTTTTACCAAATTCTATAGTCTAAATCTGCTCCTTAGTCACATCTTTTCGGGGTTGCTACTGCCTCTAGTGGCGTGGGGGAGGTAACACAGCTAATATAATTACATTAATAAATCAGAATACCGCAAATTATTTTCTGTATCGGGTGGGAGGGGGTTCGGTGACTGCGCATATGAAACTGTGGGGTTCGGTACCTCAAAAAAGGTTAAGAACCACTGTACTAGAGGATGTGCAGTTCCACCAGGTGTTTGGTAATTGTTGCTTGCTAGTCTGAAGGAGTTGAGTGTGGGAGAAGTTTTTCACAGCTGAATGATTGCCACAGGAGATTAAAGGATTTCTCAAACATGCATGAAAGAATCAAGGCAACACTCCAGGTGTGCTTTTGATGAGAGACTAACATCATAGCATGATGTAAAGCTAAGAACTGTTGATTTTACATCATACTGCCTCTTTAAAGTCATATTAAGCAGGTACCGCTTAAGGCAGAACTCCAGCCATTTAAATTGTGAGATATTAAAGAGACACCAGATTAAAAATTCATATTAATATAGCTGCTGTCAGAGACAATTACCAGGTTTGATGTCAGTCCAGAAGAAAGGAACAGCAGCATTATAAAGAAGAGGGGAGATAGCTTTTTCCTCTTTGAAGAATTATTCACAAAACCATTTTCTGATATGAAAACAGTTTTGGGTAAGTCTGTCCATGCAGGAGCTCCTCCCCTACTTGCCCTCTTCTCTGTCTCCTTGAGAGATTCATCTTTTCTGCTTTCTTCTCCTCTCTGCTTCATTTACTCCCCATGGTTCACCTGAGATTGATGCTCCTTTCCTCTGATTGTGGTAATTACGTCTGTCCTGCTGCTCCAATACATTATGCGCAACACACTCACAGAGCATAGAAGAGGCCAAGGCCACATTGCTATTCATTGGCTTCTTGATGCATGCTGGGACATGTTCAAACGTTCACCCTGAACCTAATCAGTGAAAACAGACGATAACTGGCTCGTACTTGAAGCATTTAGGATCACTGAGTGGCTGATGTGGAGAGACAGAGACCAGGCAAACAGTTTGACGTCTTCTTGTTTGCCTCCCTGAAGAATCATCTTACATCACTGTAAGATGGATCCTCATTCGCCACAAATTTCAGTGTTTTACTGAGATTTCATGTGACAGACCAACATAAAGTGGTCCACCATTGTAAAACACAACAAAACAGTTTTAACAAACCCCTATGTGATTAGAGTGGTGGGCATTTATCTTCAGCTCTCTGAGTTCTTGCTTTTTAAAAGCCTCATCAGCTTTTTGTCAATTTTTCTTTTCCAAACATCTCAGACTCTCAGGGGAAGAATGTCTGTGAACAGAAACATTTACGTTTCTTACCGATTTGTGCACTACAGCATCCCTTACTTCATTTAGATTGACCATCCTATAAGTACTGCAGTACCAATGATATTTTCTACTGAGCTACAAAAACATAATGTTGAATACACTCTATAAAATAAATCCCCTTTAATGCATTTGAGGTATAGATTCAGATATGTAATCATGTATTTCCAGTATCTCACCAAAGAATCCTGTATGGTGTAAAATGGTTCCAAAGAAGAAAACTTTTAACTATAATAGTCTTTACTTTTGCTGGAATTATGTCACAGTATGTCATACATTTTTTTTGTTTTTTTGTTTGTTTTTCATAATTTTTTTTATGAAGTTATGTCACAACATTGTTCTGTGTTTGTATAAAACAGAAAAACATATATATATATTTTTTGCTTTTTGAGGAAGTAGAAAAGTGTGTTAACATATGGAGGCCACTGTCCTCACAGGGACCTTCAGTTCAAATGTTCAATTTAATTCAATTTATTTACATAGTGGAATTTCACAACAAATATTATCTTGAGCCATTCTACAAGAAAGTCACTTCAGTTTAATCATTCTAATTGATCCATTTATTAAACAGTGCATTATCCATCCATCCATCCATCCATCCATGCATTTTCTTCTGCTTATCCGGGGTCGGGTTGCAGGGGTAGCTGCCTAAGAAGGGAGGCCCAGACTTCCCTCTCCTCAGCCACTTCTTCCAGCTCCTCCAGGAACCCCAAGGCGTTCCCAGGCCAGCTGAGAGACATAGTCCCTCCAGTGTGTCCTGGGTCTTCCTCGGGGCCTCCTCCCGGTGGGACGTGCCCGGAACACCTCACCAGGGAGGTGTCCAGGAGGCATCTGTACCAGCTGCCCGAGCCACCTCAACAGGTTCCTCTTGACGTGGAGGAGCAGTGGCTCTACTCTGAGTCCCTCCTGGATGACCGAGCTTCTCACCTTATCTCTAAGGGAGAGCCCAGACACCCTGAGGGGGGAACCCATTTCGGCCGCTTGTATCTGTGACCTCGTTCTTTCGGTCATGACCCAAAGCTCATGACCATAGATGAGGGTGGGAACGTAGATCGACCGGTAAATCGAGAGCTTCGCTTTTTGACTCAGCTCTCTCTTCACCACGACGGACCGGTACAGCGCCCGTTTCACGGCAGACGCTGCCCTATTCCGCCTGTCGATCTCCCGCTCCCTTCTTCCCTCATTCATGAACAAGATCCCCAGATACTTAAACTCCTCCACTTGGGGCAGGACGACCCCCCCTGACCCGGAGAAGGCACTCTACTCTTTTCCGGCTCAAGACCATGGCCTCGGATTTGGAGGCACTGAGCCTCATCCTGGCCGCTTCGCACTCGGCCGCGAACCGCTCCAGTGCATTATCCTCAGTTTAATATTCAAATAAGTTTGCAAAACACAAACTCTGGAATTACTTTGGAATTTCTAAAATAAACACGCTAATTTAAAAAAAAAAAGGATGAGGTGGTTTTTCTGGCTGCATTGGAATGTGTGTATTTCGCCAAAATGCAATGGAAATCACCTGAGTCCTGTGATTAACAACCAGATGTTACTACTGGCAGGAAGGCCAAAGAAGACGACAGGAAGTGATAGGAGGATAACAGCATGGCTCGTTTCTTATTGACTTATTGCATGTAAATTCACATGTGATTTTACTTGTATTGCTTAGATTTTGTGATATTTCTGTTACATAAGTTTGTGCACATTTGTAATGTCAGCATTTTCAGGAAATTTTAAATTTCAACAAACATAAGAAAATGTGGAAAAAGTGAAGTGATGTGAATACTCTGGATTCCACTGCATATAAAGGCTTCTGGTTGCATTACATTTTATTTCAGTCTATCCAACTAAAAGGGGCAAATACCAATGTTGATGCATAAAACCTAATTCTTGAGCAAATTAGACTTTCTTTTTTAATTTTGCCCCTTCTCTCTTCTTCACCTCAATGCTTCCTCTAATTCTTATCAAAAACACATCAAAGACATGAGGCATATGCATGTATAATGTAGGAGTTGACCCTGAAGCTTTTTGTGCAGAGTCGCCCTCATCATCTCCTCCCTTGTATCACACTTCCATTTTGCTGCATTGCAGTTTTTATAAAGATCATTATCAGCACATTTGAAACAATTAATGTATGCATTTATCTCTGGGGTAAGAGCTGGAGGTTGCTAATTACCATCACTTTCATTCTTTTGTTGCTTTGTTGAAGGGAAAGACGCCTGTTAGATCAGAGCTTTAGAGAAAGTAATGATGCGTTATCAAAATATTTCTTAAAATAAGATAAATTTTAATATGTTTTTTGTGATAAAATAAATGTATTTGCATACACTGTAAAAACTGCTTGATTTTTTTCCTACTGTCTAACATTCAATCAGATTAACAGCAATAATACTATTTTATAAATTACGGGGTTTTTCAGGAGGAAATATTAGGTTTTTGTATGTTTTTGTATGTACACTTTTCAATTTCAAGAAAGTTATAGAACAATTCTCAAAATGAAATTTCCCATCTAAATTTTCTGCTATTTTGTTTATTAGCAGTAAATTTAATTATTCTAACTGACTTAAAATTGGAGACGTTTATTCTTATTTAATGTCAGAGTGAAGAAAACTAATGTTTATTAGAACAGAGTTTCTAAAAGGCTTTATTAGACACAGTCACCCTAACATGTGTTTCCTAACATGCACAAATCCATAAACCAATATACGACATCTGACACTAAAAGAGACAAAACAAAGTTGAAGAAAACTTTATGTTAGAAAATCTTGCTGCCCAGCGGCATCGTCACGTTTAGAGACCATTCCAACAGAATGAAGTTTGTTTAATGTCTTCTTCATCTCAGCAGGGTCTGTGGTCTTCCTCAGCCTGAGGGTCTGTGGGGCAGAAACTGGGTCAATTATCCCCGGCTCATGGTAGAAGAAGGGTCAGCAACTGGGCCTTCCAACCATGAAATTATAATGAAGAATAGTTTTTGTCATGTGTTGCCACATGTCATACATTTATCAGATCTCATAAATAATTCAGAGGGGCTAAAACTTCTATAAAAATGACAGATTGGCAGTTAAATTGAGGTTAACCAATCAGATGTTGGATCATATGAATTTTCATTGCATTTTTATGTTAAATAACTTTATGGAGCAATAAGTTGAAGCCTCTAAAATATATACACATTTTAAATATTCATTAAATATATCAATTTCCAATTTTCTGAAGATGCAGAAGTTCTAACCTTCTGCATCTTCAAGAACCAGTTCTAAAGAGGAAAACTCCAACTACGTCTTTAAATGATAAGTATGTATTATGTAGTTACACTATCTTCTAAAAAAAAACTTAATTAGATTAAAAATAAATAACTTGGGAAAAAAGGATTTAAAATTATGCAGAAGAACTCAGATGGAGATGTCAGCTAAAAATAAAGATGCTTCTGGATGGAAACTCCTCTCCTCTTCTTAATTATACAGGCCCACACATTGTCAGCAATAAAAAAACAAAAAACTGTAAGGCACTGGAGGGGAAAAAGATGATCAATTTCTTCATCTAATCATACCTTATCCATTGACCTTCTATTCATAATTAAAAAACAGAAGAATAATAGCATCTTTAAAATATGACCTACAAAAGATGAGAGGCTGGGACTGTTGATGCCGTTTAAAGTTGCTCTCTATTTAGCGTATGTTAATGCCAGGACCCTGGAAATAATAGGGAGAGGTTCAGTTGCATGTGACCTTGCAGGGTCACGATGTTAACTGGGGGATGTATCTCTGTGAGGAGTAAAATAACATGCTGACAGTCGGCTGTGACCTTTCTACACATCGGCTGTCAGGAATAATTGGATCAGGGCATAAAATCATGAATAGGCATTAGATCTCAGATAAATATATGTGATTCAAGCCAACGCAGCCATGTTGTTAAACAAACTGCTATGATGCATGTTAGAACTCTGACATAGGCTTATTAATGTAATTGCTACAATATTCCTCATATTATTAGGAATATTAGATTGAACATGCAAAGCATTTGAATAGATCAAAATTAATCTGTCAACTGAGACAATAAGTAGAATGAAAATATTATCACACATGAACAGGCAGCCAGTAAACCTTATGTTCATATAATGTAGAATATTAGCATAAGCCCATTTTTCTCTTTTTTGATTTGAATTACTGTTTTGCAGGTTGTTCAGTATTATTTTATTTACTTAAACATAATGCAGTTTAATTGAAGATTTACTAAAGATGTTCTGTGACATTAGGAACATTAATCATATGAACTAATGGTGGTGGCCACATCATGCTGTGGGATGAGGAAGCCTTGAATATCTGTATTTATAGGAAAAGCAGCCAATCGGTCCATGGTGACTCTACTGCAGAAAATTTCTCCATCTTTACTTCATAATTGAATCTTCCAGCAGGATAACGACCCTAAGCAGATCATCATAACCTCAAAACACTTTAGTTTTATTTAACATCAAATGAAAGGTATTATTTTTAAATTTCGATTAAAGTCAGAAAAAGACATATTTTCATGTAATACATAGAAATGTATTGCAAAATATACAGATTGCCAATTTTCATATATTGCAATATATTAAACATGAATATAAAATGTAAAAATATAATCATCATTTTAGTTGTGATTGCAATACTTTATTATGTATCAATAAATCCTCATATATGGCTGATGCTTATGTTACTATATTTTGGAAAGTATGAGTACAAAATATCTTGTTCAATACATTGGATGATATTTTCCAATACAGTGCAATATGTTTTTGTTTCTTGTGTATATGCTGTAATAGTTTTGTTTTGTCACATATTTGAGCCTTGGTGAGTTGGAGACCTGATGGAGCAGACATTAGAATCTGTCTCCCCCTTAAACAGACCAAAAAATAATATGTCTTATTAACTCACTTTTACTACTTTACAATGCAAAACTCATCTGATATGTTGATGTTTTGTCTAAGTGATACATGCTAGTCACTATTATCTATCAAAGCTCTATGCAGTAAAAGAGTGTCCACTACTGAAAACACACCTTTCTTCTTTCACTCAGCCATTTTTACATTTTGCTTCTATCAGGAAAATGCTGAACCCCTGGCTCCCACAGAGGAAGACCTCACGCTTAATATTCTGGTCTATAAATATTCCCACCACTGACACTTTTATGCAAAGCCGAACTGGAGACATGTTCTGGATGGAGAAGAGGAGGAAGTGAAGGATCTATGACTTTGAGTTTTTTCTCAGACGTTACTTTGTGATCACATGATGGAACTGAAAGAGAGACGCAACACTGGAGAGTAAGAACCAAGCAGATAACATAACAGAGACATGCAGCTTAGAAATCCCAGTGACTTGTGAACAGGGCCATGTACTCAGACACAAAATGACTCACATTCACGGAAATCTTGCATGAATATGAAAATACTTTTGAATTCTGGCCACCTGCTTTTTTCTGGTCCTGCTACTGCTTAACTTTTTATTTTTCTTTAACATAGAAAGTACTCCTGATTCAGTGCTTCTAGGTTTTTTTGTGTCTTTACCATTTGTGTTTCCATTGACCATGTATGTATGTAATTGCGCAACTTGGCATTTCAAAAATAATGCTTAATGGAAACAAACCAATAAAAAAACAGAGGTGTTTGTTTTTTGTATATTTTGCAAAACTGCAATAGAAACAGTTTTTTCACATCACATAAGTCACATGATCGACAACCTGATGTTGTAAAGACACAATGCAAGCGACTGGCCATTGACACCACATGCTTGTCCAGGAGGAGTGGATGTGTTGTCTAAGTGATACATACTAGTCCAAACCAAAAGAAAACTTTTGAACAATAAACAGAACTTGCCTGCATTTTGTAAAAGTATAATAATTGACTTATAATCTATCTGTGTGACTAAGTTGAATTGGCTTTTTTGTTTTGCTGCAGTTTTCTGCCTCACAGAGAAGCTCCTCCCTGCCCCACTCTGCTCCTTCAGACTAGCCAGCAGCAATTAGCTGATAGAACTGTACATCTGTTGCTCTCAGTATAGGAGCTACTTCTCAGTGCAATGCTGGTAAGAACATTGTTAAAGGGTTAATACAGGAGCCATTTTGTGATGACTTCCTGAAGGAGAAGTTTCAGAAAGAGTAGGAGGCTCTTAAAGAGACAGAGGTTGAATTTCAAGCAATTTCTTTAAAGTCATATTTAATACATAAGCATTTTTATAACAACTGAAGTGGTTATTTGATTGCTATCAAATGGCCCTGCATGCCTAGAAAATGCACAATACTGCTACTTTAACTGCACTGATTTGAATTTGGTTTTTGTGAAAGGTTTGTCTCTCTTATGGAAGAGAACTAAAGGTTTTTTTTAAATGATGTTTATGGTAATAATTTATTTTTGACCAGTATTTTCTTAAGAGCCACTGCTGTGGTTTATAATATAAAAACTGTCCTTCCTTGCACATACTGGCATAGTTAACCTATTTCTACTGTCCCTGTGATTGGCTGTTTGATGTGACATCATCTCTCCTGACTGTACTTCAGGAGGAGCACAGCAGGAGTGGCTGCAGGTTCACTCCTTCCCACCTGGACTTGGCTCTCATTGCTCACTTCAAGCTCTTACAAGAAGCTCACTCTTGAAAACACATTGCCAGCAGTAATTATTATTCCCTGGTGAGATTAAAGAAGTCATGCCAGTGTGTCAAACAGCAAAACCAAGTGTTACTACATTTCACTTTCATTTAGGATCTCAAGTTATAAACTGTGTTTAAAGTTTCCTATTCGTTGCGAGTAGTGATGTGAAGTGGTGATGCATTTATTCTTTGGTGATAGTCTCTATGAAAAAGACACTGAATTTATAGAACATAACATCTGTCAAACAAAACTGTCAGCACAACAGCCACTGATCGATTCATTAAAATAATGAAAGTTTTTTTTCTTCCCAAAAAAAAGCCTGAATCCAAATGCAGTTATAAACGGCTTCCTTCACTTTATACCAATTACATAAAGTGCATGGCCAAGAAGCTGCAAGACATCAAAGCAATTGCATCACAATTTTTGAAATAAATGTATTTTCAAACCAGAGGGTTATTAGAAGAATAATAAAGTATAGTGTTACAACATTTTTGTCTTTTGTTGTATTAAACTGTAATTGCGTTTCCCTTTTTTTCCCCTCTTTGTTTACGTCTCACACTCAGTGATTCTGCCTCCTGTAATTGCTCTCCCTCCCCTCAGTGTGTGCTCAGGAAAACACTAAAACAGATTTTATTCTTGCTTTAATGGCTGCTTAAACTCCTTGGTGGCCACAAGCAAACAATGTTGTCGGCGGCTGAAAAGCCCTGCAGCGCAGAGCACTTTCATTATTTCCAAGGCCGCTGAGTAACAAGACAGCAGTCACTAGCTGACGGATTCATCAATTTAATAATCAACTACCAGAAAATTAATTGGCATGAATTCTGAAGATTAATTTGTCAGTTAAGTCTTAAGCAAATATTCTCTGGCACCAGCTTTGTGCTTATAAATATTTCTGTCCCAGTTTTCCACAGCAGTGATTCTCTATCGCCTCTTTAATATCAATATAATATTTGAACAGTTTCATTTTTCTAATTTGCACCCAATCTATTTAAACTTTTCACTTTCTGACATTAAGTTAGACTAAATGTTCCTGTTGAAGGTTAATTAGCGCTACTAGAATTAAAATATCAGAAAATGACAAACATTTTCCAAAACATTTTTCATGTTGAGACTCTTCCTTCCATTTCCTCTGTATTTTGTAGAATCGGATCATGTGGGGAAACCATTTTGCGTTTCCTTGACAAGTTTCTCACAACTTTGCTGGAATTTGCTGACCAGTATTTGAACTGGGTCGGGTTTGTGGGTCTCCTTGCTCAGACATTCATTTTTAATTCTGCCAATTAAACAAGACACAGATGAAATATTGTTATTTAATTACAAACAATGAATAAGAACTTTTAGAAAGTAGAATTTATTTTTATGTTTGTCTGTGAAAACACAAACACAGACTGGAGTTCAGACTGAACCCCAATCTGATCCTTAGTGGAACAAAAGACCAACGCCTGTTGTTAAAGCTTCTTCCTGATAGCATAGCTTGTCATTAATGCTAACACTAGCATGGCCGCCAATGACAATGAATGAACCGTTTAAGTGGTTTATCTGCTAATAGCACATTTAGCAGTGCGTACATGAGATTGATTAACTGCACTAAGCCCCTCCTCCTGGATCTGATTAGTTGTTTTTGAGCAGGAGTGGTTCATTTCTTCAGATGGTAATCGTAGCACTGGTAGTAGGTGGAGGATATCAATATTTTCAGACATCTGTTTTATACTGTCACAACATGGTGATAATTTTAACAAATATATTTCTTTAGAAAAGTTTCATACTGCAGCTTTAAGGTGTCCTGGGATCATGTTTTCCTGTCATGAAGGCTCTTTTCCTCTCTTTCACCACCAGCTTAATGTCTCAATCTCATGGTCATTTACGTCAGCTCCAGTGCGCTGAGTGAATCATTAGCGCAGAGTTACAATCACGTTATCCTTGGTCAGGTGGGCTGAGTCTGCAGACGCAGTGCTGAGGCAAAAATAGCAGTAATTAGCAGCTTGCTGCAAAAAAGAGAGCAAGTAAATGAAATGAAAGCTGCAAAGCCCAGATCACAAGAATCAAAATGGCTCCTCTCTACTCTCTTTACAGGGCCAGTCATTTATTTATGGGTGTTTAGACGGGCCCAGCTGCTTTCCAGGTTCAACATGATTTTTTACTGTCACCTTTATTCCCTCAGGCTGGTGGGAGAAACACATGGAAGCATGCAGGACTGAAGAGCCATGTTCAGAAGACCTGTGCCTAAAAACTTGGTGCTCAGCATCTTTCTGCATGATAGATGAGGAGGAATGCGACTGAGAGTTCATGGTTACCTGAAAATCTGCTGGTGTTTATTGTGCACACACTACCATAGATTGGCTTAGCATTGAAAAAGAAACAACAAAAAAACAAAAAACCACTGCTAGTTTAAGAAAGACTCTTAGTGGTAAGCACACTGAGCCTGTTGGGGGATGGTATTACCATAACATTAGCATAAAAGATCAGTGCTACGCTTTCAGTGGTTTTGATTTTACGCTCTTTCTGTCCCGTTGAGCAACACGACTGCTGCTGTGTGTACAAATTGGATTGAAAGATGCTTCGATACTGAGTGTAATTTATCAATTTTCATAAAGTAAATTGATTCTCTATAACAAAGTGGCTTACATGAAATAAAACTGAAAAGCAAGCTGTGTTCGTCCCTGAAGTATTTTAGGAGAATGAGACATGGGACATTCTGAGTTATTATATTTGCCATTTTAAAGAAAAGCACTCTCACATTAAAGGTAATGTGTAAATGAGGAGGTTAGTTTAGAAAGAGAAAGTGCATAAGATGTGCACAGATATATAAAACTGAATATCAAAACTGATGATATATGAAGTGGTGGTCATTTACACATTTTACATTTATACATTCATTTTATAGGTTGTTTTTTCCTTTTCAAAACACTCTTTTATGGTAAAACATGAACTCTAACACCATTTTTATCTGTAAAATCAACAATAATGATACCATCTAAGAAAATGTTTTATCTGTAATTTTATGATTGAATTCTGGCAACCACAGCTGGCGGCATTTTACCATACAGTTTATGTTTTTGTTTTGTTTTGTTTTTTCTAAGTATTGTAAGTTCCTGTTTTTGTTGTTGTTGTTGTTATTGTTGTTTGAATATCAATTTTAAAATAAAGGTCAGCAAGCCTAATGTCAAAACTTGTATTTTGCATAATCAAAGCAAATATTCAAAGTAAAATTTTAAGTTTGTACCCAACTTTTATCACATTCTTTGGATCGTGGTTTTCTGTGTTCTACTCAATTTCCTGTGGTTTGATTAGTTCTATAAGTACTGCCATAATTTTGTATTTCTGTGCTCATTATTGTTACAAAGGTGTTGCCATATAAGTGGGATAACTTTATAAAATCCTTGATGTTTCAAACTATTTACATGAACTCATGACAAAGAAAAAAAAGAGAAAAACAACAATTCAGAACAAACTCTGCCTTTATGGAGACTTGATAACCAATAACTTACTTATTCTAAGTTTCAGAACAATTGAATCTCCACCCAGTAGGTGGAGATGCTTTTTCTCATATTTTAAAGCTTTCTTGTTAAATATGAACCTGTTTTCAGTCAAGTTGTATCATGCAAATCAAACTCGGGTCCAAAAATAGTTTTTATTGTAGAGGCTGCATGATGATATCATTTGGTTGCTTTATTTAAGGCTTTTGGAACAGAATAATTTTAATAAACTATATTGTTAATGATGTGTAATTGTTAATGATGTTGTTAATGGTGCACCTGAATGTTACTCTGTCTGGATCTTATTTCCAAAGTGCTTTAAATATGAGAATCAAACTAGAAAAAGTTCTATGTGTGAAACTGGAGAAACTGGAGAAATCCATCAGACTGATGAACACGAGGCACTTGGCTGTATAGCTACACCCACAGAAACCCAGCGGAAATCTTTACCTCCATTCTAAGAAAACAGAACATCCTTACACTTCAAACACAAATGTAACATCACTTTTCTTCTTTTCCTCTCCAGTTATGAGCCTTTATATAACTCTATTTTCTCTTTTTTTTCCCATCAAAGGCCCCCAGTCACCTGTTCCCCATCTATCATTCACACACCTGGATCCGCTTACATCGTCACACTCTACAGTTTATGTACATTGAATCTCTGCACAGTTTCTCAACATGTTCCTGCTCTGCTGCTCAGTGATTTTATCTTAATATGGTTTAACAAATGAATTATGTCATCATGTCATCCAAACAAAGATATTAAGTGGCAGTACATAACATCACTGTGGGGTGTTTAAAATAGTTTTGTACTGATTCTGCTTCTCATGTTTTAGGTTGCTTAGTTTGGAGAGTTGGACAATACTAGTCTGGACAGAACGCACAGCAAAGGACTGATGACTGGTCACATCGTCACCTCAGCAGGATGTGCTTTACCACATCGGCGGTATTTTAGGCCTGTTGGGTTATTTTAGGTGTTGTTTTTATTGCTGTGTTTTTTCTCTACTTGGTCCCTTATAGCCACTAAAAAGTTACATTTCTCTGAATATGAGGAAAATGTTCAAATACAGTTGAAATAACACAAAACAAACCTAACTTACAAGCAACTTTTCAGCAAGAATTAATACTTTCTTAGTATTGATAAGAAAGTACTACTTATAAGTGAAATAATCTGATTGTGAAACTAATATTTTTTTATCAATATTAATCAACTATAAAGTAAGATAGCTAACGGTGTTAGTGATAAAATAAATATTTTATGCCTTACTGAAATTGATTTATGGTAGAAACACAGTCACAAAAGTCAAGACAAGGTAAAAGAATAAAACACAAGAACATCCAGACCAATCAGCCATTTCCTCATTTACTCCACATACGCTTCATGTCACATGTTTAGGAACTGAGTGTGTTTGTGTGATGCTTGTGACATGGGAGCTAATCTGTTTGATCATGTGATGAATTTAAGGGCCAGTCACAGACCATAACTCTGGGTTTTTCTCATTCCTCATACATCTTATGAAAATGTAAACTTTTTCTTTTAAAAAGCGGTTTACTCTTAGTCAGCTTCCCTCTCTTACATTTTATTCTCCAGATCAATACTATTTTATTCAGTGTTGGGATCTCTTCTTAGATCTTCGATTTAAACTGTTGTTGTTCTTTTTTCCAGTTGTACAGTAGAACAATAAATACTTACAATGTTCCTGAAAGAAAGACCTTGAGCACTTCTTTCAACATTCACAGACTCAACAGAAACATTGTGACATAGCGAGATCACTGTCTGCAGTATCTGAGGTAAAGGTAAAAGAAACTTGTTGCACCTCTTTCTGTGGAAAGACAGAAGTGCAGATAAGTGGGAGCAGCTGGTTCAGTGCAAAATGTTTGGATAAAATCAGAGAAAACTTACAAGGAGACTTGAGGTAAAAGGACATCAATTGGGAATAACGAGAAAAAGTTGGGCAATCACTGAGAAGACTGCAGACAATCATGGAGAGTGATAGAAGAACTCAGTAGAGAAAAACAAAGAAAGGAAACTATATATACTTAGGTAGGAGTGGAGAGTGACATAAGAAACAGAAGAGCTAATCAGAGGTAAGTAGACAAAGCTAGGGAAGAGAACTGACAGAGGGAAATCAGGAAATGTGCAACAGGGAAGAGAGGAAAATAGGCAGAACTGGAGAAAGAGAGGAAACCATTCCAAAGGGGAAATTCTGAAACTAATATCGACAGTAACAGACAGAAACATTAATCAAGGAAACCCAGGACTAAATGCACAATAAATAATAAACAGAGGAAAGAACAAAGGGAAAGCAAAGTAAAAGAACAACAAAGAAATGAGCAAAAGAGAACCAAAGTTCTAACAGAGTGGGATCAGAACAGGTCAGCTGTAGACTTCATCTGCATCTGGTGATCAATAAAACAGGAAAACTCCCATCTGCAGAGGCTTCTCCATCTTTATGATACCTTTCCTCTTCATACAATCCAACATATTTAAAAGTATATGGTGGATTTCTCCAAAACACTTCAAACTCTTTTTCTTTTTTAAATTGGCACTATTCACAACTTTCCAAAACAGTAGAAAATTACTAGCAATTGCAATCATTTATTGTCTATGTTACCATGGAAGCTACTTTAAATATCACACTCAGAAAAGGACAGGTCAAAGTTCATCACCAGGCTCCAGTAAAAGCAAATGGCTCAGCTTTAATGCCTTCTTCAGGAGTCTTCAATCAATACTCCGTCTTTTCTTCCCTCTTGCAGCAACGTTCAGCCTGTTCTTTTGATTTATGAGTCTGACGATTCCTTTGTGCCACAGGTTGTGCAGTTCATCTTTCTGTGGCTTCATCCTAACTACTGCAACATGTCGTTTTGACAGATACACGAACCCTTCTTTTGTCAATCTCAGATTTTTTTCTATGTTCTCAGATTCTCCCTGAAGAGAAGATATCTGCATGTGTCTTCTGGAAAATTCCTCTCACTTGAAAAAGCTGCATGTTAGATCAACTGAGTTTGTTGGTTAGCCTTTAGCTTCCAGATTGCCTGTAGGATTCTTCTATGATTTTGAAGAAAAAAAAAAAAAAAATATTGTTCCTGGGAGGGAATATTGTTCCTGCCACCTGCCTCCTTCCGATGACCACAGGCACCACTGTGGTCTTCACCACAGTGGTGGTCTTCTCCAGTTGTTGTGGTCACTTGGTATTGCTACATCCACCACAACGGCTTTCCTCTGTTCTTTATCCACCACCACAATGTC
>NW_006800350.1:170507-173312 GCF_000485575.1 Poecilia formosa
TTTATATTTTTTTTGTAAACCAATGTATTGCAAGGTAAGATTTTTTGTTCTCTTTTATGATATTGATAATGTCCCATATTGCTGTATGTGAATGTGTTTAGTTGGGAACTACATTTGAAAAGAAATGCTATTGATTGCTTCCGTTGTTTATTTGAATTCTATTCAGTTTTGGAAAAAAAATATATTATAAATTTGATTATTCATGTGAAACTGTATCATAGTGGTTATAAAAATGCAGTAAATTAGTGTGAAAAGTGTTTTAACATTGTCACCTTAAAAAAAATCTTACCAAGTAATTTTGGTTTAGTTTCTAGTTCTAATATCTTCAAATAAAATAAAACTAACTTACAAGCAACTTTACAGCAAGAAATAAGTCCTTAATATTGATAATAATGTATTTGTTCCGCTGGCAGGTTATTTATCTTAGAAAAATGTCTTATTATAAGTGAATTTTTAATCAATATTAAGGAGTTATTGACTTAAGATAATCTCCTATATCTTGCTGGAAACTTACTTATATGTGAGTCATGTATTTTTTAAAGTGTACTAAGATATTTGCACTCAGCCTAGATCAAAACTACTTGGTAAGGTTTTGTGTTTTTGCAGTGTTGTCTCTCCAAACTTGGAAGTTGCTCACACCTGCTGGACCTGTTGGGTGTTAGCAACCCTGCAGCTGTTTACTGTGATCTGTACATGAATCTAAATCACACAGCGGAGAAAATGTGAAAAACTCATTTTGTGGAAGTAGGGAAGGCTTCATTGCTTTGTGAATTCCTTCATCTGTATTAAATTCAACATGCAGTGCACCTTTAATTCCCAGCACTGCACACAGAGGAACAGAAGCGTGTGGAGCTGAGTGTTTTTCAGAATTGGTGAGAGGTCAGGCTGTTTTGCACCCTTTATATATTTCTTCTGCTGATAGCCGTGTGTGTTTGTGTGTGTGTGTGTGTGCGTGGGGGTGTGTTTGTGTGTGTGTGTGTGTGAGAGGAGTGTTTGCTGAGTCCCATGCAGCTGAGCCCATGTTGAACACCACAACAACCAGTCGCCTATTACCGCTGCAGCCTCTGACTACTGATCCACAGCACCCTTTGTTTACAACACATTTACCCTAAGTTGCTTGGTCCAAGTACACACGCATACACACACGCACACACACACAGATTATCTGAATCTTTAAATTTCAGCTTTCCTGTTTTTCTATCGATTTTCTACCAGGAGACTGATTACAGACTCCAGCTTATCCTGCAATAGAGGAAACATATAGAGGAAACAGCTGCTTCACTTTTTAAATTCAAGGACATATGGGAGTCCAGGCCAACTGCTTCATTAAGAAAGTACTAAATATGCTATTATTATTTCACACAGCAGCATTTGCAACAAAAATGGTTGCTTTCAATAATTAACAAAGCAGCCTTTAAACTATGCTTTGATAAATTGCCTAATCAACAACAACAACAAAAAAGAACATCAGCTTCTTCATTAGTTTTTTATCCAAATCTTCTTTTTTTGGGTTCTTCCCTAAAGAGCCCCCCAACATTTTCTCCTGAAAACCAAACACCGCCTCAGCATGAGCTCAGTCTCTGCATCTGTGGTCTTCCTCAATTTCCAAAAGCTTCTGTCTGAGATCTCTGACTTCATGTGTTCAATCCATCTCAGCTTCTCTAGCTTCATTTCCAATGACCATATAATTGCACAATTTGATATTTCAAATTAGCTTAATGGAATCACACAGAGGTGATAAAAAGTTTAATCAGTCTTATTAGATGTTTTTTTGGCTGTACTGAAATTGGTTTATTTTGGAAAACTGCAATGGAAAAACCTTTTTGAGATCACAGGAGTCATACGACCAACAGCTGGACGTTAGTACTGGTGAAAAAGAAAAAGATGACAGGAAGTGGCAGGAGGATCATGTTTTTTTCATGACTTGTGAACAAACTTATTGTGTTTTAATTCCACTTCTTATTTAATGGATAAAGTGCAAGTGGAAAAATGTTTTTTTTTTCAACATTAGTGAAATATTGACATTATGTTGAAAATATTGAGATTTGTTTGCAATTTTGTTTATTTGTTTTTATTAAAAGACTAAAAGTTTGATTAAAATATTATACTAAAGTAAGAATGCCTGCTTTCATAACAGAACAAATACATAAAATGAAGGAAGCATAAAGCTTCTTCCATAGGGAACACTGAGTGCAAAAGGATCTATCAAACAAACAACATTTGCTGCAGGTGATCAAAGCCGTTTGGGAGCAGAAAGAGTCAGATCGTTGAAAAGAGTTGAAATTCCCATCTCTGGTATTTCACCAAACTGTAATGGAAATACTTTTTTCATATCACATGAGTCACATGATCAACAATATGTAACTGTTTAACTGCTGCTATGCTTTTGCCCTGTTTACTGTGATTTTTTAATGACATCTTATGTGACTTTAACTTAATTTCTTATTTAATGGAAACATTTCAGTAACATTTTTTTCCAACATTATCAGAATATAGACAATATTTGAACACATCTGTAATGGAAACACATGTAGAAATAGACACCTGGCCTCATGTATAAAGCGTGAGTACGCACTAAAAATAGACCAAGAAGCATCCATCCATCCATCCATTTTCTGAACACCCTTGTCCCTCAGTGGGGTCGGGAGGTGCTGGTGCCTATCTCCAGCTAACGTTCCGGGCGAGAGGCGGGGTCACCCTGTTCAGGTCGCCAGTCTGTCGCAGGGCACTAATTTATCCCCATGGGGAAATTTGTTGTGTTTATTAGCAGGAGCTCAGGCGTTCTCCCTGAATCTGGTTATGAGC
>NW_006800350.1:174218-190394 GCF_000485575.1 Poecilia formosa
CCGTTCCCAGGCCAGCTGAGAGACATAGTCCCTCCAGTGTGTCCTGGGTCTTCCCTGGGGCCTCCCCTTGACGTGGAGGGCAGTGGCTCTACTCTGAGTCCCTCCTGGATGACCGAGCTTCTCACCCTATCTCTAAGGGAGAGCTCAGACACCCTGAGGGGGGAACCCATTTCGGCCGCTTGTATCTGTGACCTCGTTCTTTCGGTCATGACCCAAAGCTCATGACCATAGATGAGGGTGGGAACGTAGATCGACCGGTAAATCGAGAGCTTCGCTTTTTGACTCAGCTCTCTCTTCACCACGACGGACCGGTACAGACGCTGCACCAATCCGCCTGTCGATCTCCTGCTCCATTTTACCCTCATTCATGAACAAGATCCTGAGATACTTAAACTTCTCCACTTGGGGAGGACCCAACTCCTCCCTGACCCAAAGAAGGCCCTCTACACTTTTCCAGCTCACAATAATATATAATTATTATTATTATAAATACTTATACTTATACAAACAGGGACGTTGCCATGGTTATTGCTTCATGTGGTGGTAAACTTTCTGGCATTTATACTAATTTACATATGGGAGGCGACAGAGCAGCTGCTCTATTTCCTGCAAATTGGGATTCATAAAGGAAAGGTGCGCAGCCACATACGTGCGCAGAGCTTTATATATCGGGATTTCTTTGTCTGCCACACTTTTCTAAATCTGTCCATACGCCAAGTTTTAGTGTGAAAACTGTGCACTCTTTTATGCATGAGGCCCCAGACAGGATAAACCTGGATGGACAGCCGTCATCGTGAGACATGTAGAGCTGGGATCTAGAAGTGTTTCAGTAGACAGTGCTTCCTGTCCTGAAAAGCTTCAAAAGCTCCTCTGACATTTTACAAATGATGTGTCACCAAACATGAGTGGCAGGCTGGTTTGATACATGGAGCCAGTTATGATGACACTATTGCTTTTGTGTCACAAGTTGTCCTATTTTACTTTCTCGTCATTTCAGTTCCAACTGACTGAGTGATGGTCCATCAGGTAATACTTTCGGAGAGTTGATTCTGCAGCTAGCATTTCCTTGATGGTTTACTAATAGTCATTACTGTAATGGATGTTGACAGATGAAGACTTGTTAGTCTTTCTGAGTGTTTAACAGAGTTGTGATAAGGGACAAACATTTTACTGGTACTGACAGTTTCTTTCACATCCCATCCTCCTCTGACCTGCAGCGTTCCTCAGATGTTTCCTCTTCCACCTCAGTCATGGTCTCTTCTGCTTCCAATCAGGAGCTGCTGCTGCTCCCTTTGCCTCAAAAACAAAACAAAGAAGATGATTGTAAACTTCAGTAGAAACAGAATTAGATAAACCCTGTTTCCATCATGGGAGAAGAAGTGGAGGTGGTTGAGGAATATAAATGTCTTGGTGTTCATCTGGACAACAGACTGGACTGGAGATGCAACAGTGAAGCATCTATAATATAAGAAGGAACAGAGTAGACTGGACTTGTGGAGGAAGCTAAGCTCCTTCAAGGTTTGCAGCCAGATGCTGCAGATCTGGTTGTTTTGCTGTTGGTTCTCTTCTCTGTCTCTCCAGGCTGTGACTGGCAGGTGGGTTTTCCACAGCTGGATTCCTCAGATAGATGCCAAATCATTTACTCGTGCTGAGTGGTAAGCAGGCCTTTCTTTTTCATGCTTTTTTTCTAGCTTGTCCTCCTGGAGCTAACGTTTTCAGTACAGAACCTCTGAAACTGCTGTCAAGCTCTGGTTGATTTCTCTCCTGTTAAGTCCATAAAAACTTTTTAATTAGGATGTGTATCAATTACATTGGTCGACTTCATTAACTCAAATTATTCAAATACAATGATCTCTGTGTGTGAGAATAATATTGCTTTACCTGCTGAATGTCCGTCCTGCCAGGTCCGACCCAGCTGGCTACATTTATCTAAAACACTGAGTCACAGCTGATTTCTCACACGTCCACATTCCCCAATGAATGACAACGTTTCTACCTCTACACTTCTCTATTCCTGTTGTTTGAGTGAGTCCTCTCTCCTGTAACCCTCCTGGGAACTGCAGCACCTCGTTCACCTCCATCCTGAAGAGGAAAGAGAACAAACAAAACCTCAGACCACCAAACTACAACCACCTGAGTATCAGGAAGCAACAAGAAAACGGTTCTCAGTCTCAGTTATTGCTCATGAATAAGTGTCTGATGGGCCCAGGTACTAAAAAGCAAAAGATGAAGGAAGAAGTCCAACATTTCTGAACAGCAAAGTGCTACATGTATATGAAATAAACACAACTGAGTTTATTAACCATTCAACTTCCTAGTTGAAATATTGTAATAAACAAAGCTAGTGACACATACATACAAACAGCAAAATATCTAAGAATACAAAATGAAATAACTCTTAGAATGATATGTAGTAATATCACACATCAGCATGAATATGGATATGCCCGAATACCAAAGTTTGCATGGAATATTTATGGAAATGAGGTCAAATTAGCTCCTAACTAATAAAGATCAGCTGAAGACTGAATTATTAACAATTGGATGTGTTCAAACAATCAGTTGACAATGCAAAGCAAAAGTAAAGATAAAACATTATTTGAGGAAGGAATGTTTCATTAACTAAAGAACTGAATTAAGGTGCAGGTGCCTTCAGGCTCAGCTGATCCTGTCAGGGCAGGAACATTTCGGAGCTTTATTTTACCCAGTTCAGTTCTGACCTTAGCAAACTGCAAGTGAAAGTTGTAGACAAAAGAACATAAATATGTAGGAAGATACCCAAGGATGCATTTTATTTATAAAACCCAGTGAGAGATTCAAAGAGGGAGATTTTGCTGTAACATACAAAGTGCAGCTTGAAGTGCTGACCCACCTCACCTGACCACCTGACCACCTGACCCACCTCACCTGACCACCTGACCACCTGACCACTTGACCACCTGACCCACCTCACCTGCCTCCAACCATCCAGCCTTCCACTCCACCCTGGAAACAAACTCAGCTGACAGGTGAAGCAGCCGCGGCTACAACAGTTAGCTTCCTTTCTTGCTGTTTACCTTCATCCAATCTTACCTTCTAACTCATTGGAATTTTGAAAATATGCTGGTTTTTATTATCATATATGTAAAATATTTCATCCATATACAAAAATGTGCAAAATCTTTTCTGTCAGAAGAACCAAAATCTGTAATTGAATCCCCCTAAATTGGTTCATAATAAAAAGAGCGATATGTTTCTTTCTAATTACAAAAACTATTTTCCAAAACCTTTTCCCCCCTTTTTAATAATTTCTAAAATGTTTTTGATCTTTCTTTTCCTAGATTAATTTATTTTCTATGATTGCATTTCTCTTCCTTAAAATATGTCTCTCTACTTATCTTACTTTAATTTATCCTGTGATTGTTTTATCTTGCCATTGCTTTTGATGTGCTTTTCATTAATGCAACTCCTGTTTGTTTTGTACATTTTGTTCCATTAAGATAAAGTCTTCAAATTCCTTCACCTCTTCCTAGCTCCTGTCCCAGAACTAAGATCCAAAATATGTCAAACATTTTTGCACATTCTCATCTCTGTCATAATAAACCATTCAAACCTGAATCTCTGCACTTTAGTTGAGCTAAAGCTCAAGCATGGCAGCAGAACAAGGCAGTTCTACAAAGTACTTACTCAGGACGGTTGATAAATGTATAAGATATATGTATATTTTTCACTTCCTGATCCGGCACTACTTCGTGTTAGTCGATCTCATAAAATCTCAATAAAATCAAAATCTTTATTTGTCACATGAAATAAAACCGTAAGGCTTTCAATCCTCAGTCCTAATTTATGTTCTGACAAACTCAAACATTCCTTATAGCCTGTCTGCATTGGTGAAGAGGATGAAGGTGTTTCCTCAGACAGAAACCACAGGGGAGAGCCAACCTGGAAGCCCCCTGCTGCTGGACGCTGGCTCTGCACTGATGGGGGTAAACAAGGTGATGCCAACAGAATCCTAAACTATCTGACTAATGGCACTGTTTACATAATTAATCATGTTGCATGAATAATCTCCTTCAGGTAAAAACAGAATAAATTATCGGATTTCTACACCACACATCCTTAATTTTTTAGATTTTGTTTCTTGGTTGTGTTTGTTTTTTTTGTTTTTGTTTTTTCGTAGGATCAACAATTTTACTTTTATCCTTTGGTGTTTTAGCTAAACCTGGAAAAAAGTAATTCAACTTAAACAGAGCAGGAATAAAGAAGAAAGATGAATTTCAAACACATTTCCAAGCTCCTATGAATGTGAATCAGACAAATCCCTTCAGATTTGTCTTTATGATCCAAATGGATGAAAGCATTTACCCCTTCAAATTTCATGAAATACGCATCCTTACTTATTCTGATCCAAGAAATGTGCAACTGGGTAGAATATATCTTTTTTGAAAATGTGTATTTGTGAATTAAAATAAACTACCTACAATATATACAATGGCAAATTGAATCAATCTTCCAGACCACTCTGCAATGTAGTGATTTTCTTTCTAGCCATGTAAAGAACTTTGAATGGCCTTGTTGTTGAAAATATCCTACACAAATACAATTGCTTTGCCTTTCTTGTAACATCAGGGTTCTTTTAATTTCCTTCTGTGAATATTTTCTGAAGTTTTTGTTACAGCAAAACAATGTTTACCTCCATGCAGCAGCTCAGTCTGCTGATGATTTACTAACCATGGCAGGAGAAATGCTTGGAGGAGCTTCAGCTGACAGCAGTTTCTGAATAAATTGGCTAGTTATTGTTTAAGCTGTGGCCATGAATAACATGTTAAATGTTCATCTACATACTATTAGATATGGAAAATGAAAAATAAAAGTTGGTAACACAACAAACGTACCGATCCCATCCTGAATCATGGATTTCTCAACTTCGAGGTCAAATCAGTGCAACAACCAGTTTTTAACTATTTTCCAGCATCCATCCATTTTCTTCCACCCTTACTCCGTCGGGGTCAGGAAGGATGCTGCTGCCTTTCTTCAGCTGTCAACGGGTGAGAGGCGGGGATATTTTCCAGCATTCTTGAGTGAAATTTATGTTGTAGATATTCAGCAACCTGCATTGCTAAAGATGCAGGTTGGGGACATTCTGCACTTTTTAAAAACATGATCCTATCAGCTCTAATTTTTAGGAATACTCCTGAAAACACTTCTTTCCAGAACATAAAATATCACACAAGTTATGAAGTCATTTTAAACTTTTGTTCAAACTGAAACCAGCTGGAGGCGTAAGGGGGTGAAAACTAAAAAAAATATCTTACCAGATTCAATCAGTCTGATGAAATACATGAGGTTATTCATCATCTCTTCTGAAATGTCACAGTGAGAATGTCTTGCATGTTTTTCACTTGCATGATTTTAATTTGAAATGGGAGCGATCCCTTTGTTTCTTAAGCCTGCTGAGGTTAACCAATCAGATAACAGGGTTCTCTTAGCTAAACACAAAAGCACTTTAAATGATGCCATGTTGTTTTGTAAGACCTGAAATAAAAAGTAACTAAAAAAACAAAATTATTTATTTGATTTTCGTCATTTAATTCATTCTGGCCTGAACAAAGATATCAATCCTCTGTGTGTTGACAACACTTAGTTGAGTTGAGCAGTGAAAAATCCCATAATGATGTATTTTGTAATATCAAAGCTCTTTGACTTTAATGATCTGCATGATAAATAGAGCAGTTCTCGGTTGTAGTTTGATATGAATATTGGCTCTGGAACAACAACATGGTAACTTAGCAACTTCCATGCAAGTGATAGTTGGGGAAGGGAAAGCAGATAATGAATGAAGGAGTGGTAAAAATGTATGCAATCAGTCAAAAATGTATGAATCTTTATTTTTTAAGTTTTTCTGAATGTTAACTATTTCCCAGTAGAAAACTGGATGCATGTATGAGATTTTAAAGGACGTGTTGGTGCTCAGTTAAGATTGGACATAATGTCCAGCTGTTAAAATTCATTGATGGAGTATTAATAAAAAAGCCCCTTGTATAAAATGCACAAGGTTTATGCATTTAGATATTTTGATTTTATAATCTAAGACAATATTGAATGGTATTAAATCTTGAACTTGAGAGAAAATGGTTAGAAGCAGTCCAAATTATGAGAGTTATTACATCAGCTCAAATCAGACACACTGACACAGGAAACAGATCAGTAGACATTTTGTAAAGACAAAATCAATGAAGACAGCAGCTGTTTCCATTACAAATGTATGATAAACCTTATCGATATTCTGTTAACAGGAATTCTAATTCTAATATTATTAGTAAAAGTAATCGATCCAAAATGTTTTGCAGCACTGAACTGACCAAAGGTCAAAGGTTGTAGCTCAGTTTTCTTGTAGGATAAAAAAAGAAAAAGGTGACAGAAATAAGAGCTTAGCTGAGGGAGAGAAACAAAGTAAATGGATAAAAGATAAATTCAGGTTCTTAGAGGGCTGGTGCTGATTGAGATCAGCAGCAATATACCGAATAAAACCAGAACATTTAATGCATTTAAAAACGCAGTTTCATAGTCAATACTCTCCAAGACATATATTTGCTGGTTGCACTCATTACTTTGAAAAGCAGGCTGCTGTCCTTTAGTTTAAGCCATAAATTGAGGCTAGAAGCCATTAGGACAGGTTGCTGAGTCAGTTCCTGCCCAAATCACCCAGGTAAAGCCTTGGCTGTCTGTTTCATTTAGGAGGGCAGATGCATCAGTTTAAGCAAGTGTAGACCAATCAAACTCCTGACAGATGAGCCCAAGAAGCCAAAGCGCTGACTGTGGTGTGATAGTAGGAGATACTATGTGATCACGAGCTGCAGCATCAATCTGACAGTTAATGTTCACCACCTGCATATGCAGCTCAGGTTATTTATCCTCTGCCCCTTTAAGCTGAACTTTCTGTTGTGCTGCAGTGAGAATCTACTTTAGCTCTGAAACTATAAATGCATTTTCTAATAAAACTAGTAACTTAACCTCTTCATTATCAAGGAAATAGTAGTTTAGTCTCAGTTATTGATCATTATTCAGCACTGGAGCTTTTTGGAATCAAAAGAGAAAAGTTAACAAAAATAATCCAATCTTACGGTTAAGCATTTAATCAGTAAACTCTCGAGGCTAATCTCACTCAACTAAAAGATATAAGAATGATGAAACTAAAACCAAAGTATAAACAAAAATAGAACATGCAAAATTATGTTCAATATGAATTGTAAATGGTGAAGCAATTAGCTCTAAATTAAGATGATCTAAGATTAATTGACACTTAGTTTGTACTTCAAATATTTTATAATGCAGAGAAAAAAACTTTATTTTGAGGGAAGTAATGCTTTATTATTCCTGGCTGATTGGGAATCAGTTTCCGAATGGTTACTGATTCATGGTTGAATTGTCAAGTTGCCTTCATGTGGTTTTCAGATGTTTGTTTTTCAGACTCAACTCGGTCTACATTAATACAAGACCGACAAGTTGGGAGGAGGAGGAAATAATGATTGATGAGATTTAAGATCTCATTTTCCATATTGTCAGACAAAACTGATATTTGTTAAGTCGATGCCTTTTCATTCCAACAGTGACCATTTATGTCTAAACTAAGTTTTCTTAAGGAAACTTTGTGCTTTGATTCCACTTTCATGTGATTACAGTGATAAATAAAATTATTTTGAAGGTTAAAGAAACTCTTTATTTAAGGCTAACACATTACCAACTGCATTTTATGCATCAGCTGCTTTTATTATCAACATGAAGATGTTTCAGTGGTTTCAGGATGTATTCAGGCTTTTATGCATTCCCCGCTCTACAGCAGGAGGACACTAGTTTGAAATAGTCATTGACAAAGTGAATCAATATCTAATTATAAGCCGCACATTACGGTGCTTCTGCAGGCGAATGGAAAGAGGCCTTCCCTTCCTCCTTACACCAAGGGCTCAATAACACCTTGTAGATTATTTCTTCACCCATCATTTGCATGCTGCTCCCGTAATGGTCCCTCACTTTGGAAATCTATTACCATTTTTTGCCTTAAAGTCAGCAGTTTTCACAAGACCGAGATTTGTCTTGCTGCGGTCCATCACTCAGCCTAAGCTGCATTCGATTTACACCAGAAAAGGTAATAACATCACCACTGGAGGTTTGTTTGTCTTGCAGAAATTTAAGTGCCGTGTTCTGGCTGTGGCTCTGAAGGAGAGCGATTTTTGAAAACCTGAACTGAATCACAAGTTCTGCACAATTACACTTCAAATAATTTATGACTTCTACAGCTTTGCCAAGACAAAGATTAAAATTTCCATTTCAAGAGTCAAAATTCAGAGCTGGATGATATTCACACTATTTAGGTTGATTCAAGAATGACAGCTGCTGTAAATGCCATAAAGGTTTGGAGCAACAAGACCAAAGTAAAACTCTGTACTGTAAGTGTCATGACTGTGTTAAAATACTTGATCAATATCCATGAATGCTCTGAGAAGACCAGAAATAAAGTTTGAAAATGTTTATTATGAGAGAATGATAATGAATGTGAATCGATTATCTGATTGTATCAAGCACAATGTCCTCTGACTCAACTGTTAGACATCGGACAATAGCACGACTAGCTGCACTTATAGTGTGTCCAAAACTTTGTAAAAAAACCCCACAAATTTGCAATTGCAGTCTTTCCTTTAAAAGAAATCCAATAAAAATCACTAGTGAATAAGTTTGTTGAAGTCACAAGTGATTAAAAGAAAACCTTGACACAGTCCTCAACTACTTCCTGTCATCTTCTTCATGGTACGACTCGTGTGATGCAAAACAAGTGTTTTCAAAATTGGCTTCTCTCTGTTAAGCAAATTCATTCAAATTGCATAATTCCATGGTCAGTGGACTGAAAAGGAAAAACAGTGAGGAGAGAAAATATTGGAAATAAAAACATTGTTTAACTAAGTTGGAACGAGTTACTGGAACTCAACTGACAAAATTATTAGATTAAATTTGGATGGAATTGTGACAATTTTGGATTGAAATAGTTATTGTTTACCTTATGGCTGTCACATCAGAGAAAACGTACAGTAACACAGATTATAGCCACTATTACTGAAGATACTCCATTTTGTTAGTTTGAGATAATAGCTCATTTAAAGAAACAAACATGAATGTGAATAAAATCATAGTCCAAAAATTGCTCAGAAAAATTGACCAGCCAAAGGTGGTTGTGAAAACCAGCTGAGCAGCAGTAGTTGGCGAAAAGGCCGATATGTTCAACACTTCCGATAAGTCACCACTGTCAATAGAAAGGGTATATAAAGTTCACACAGCGGTTGCTGGCCCTGTGGATTAAGCTAGGTACAGTCACGTTTGGACGGCTTCATCTATCAAGCACTAAACTTGAGGCAGATACCAACTGGGTCATCGCTCTCCTTGTCACACCATGAGAACACGCAAATGTGCTCATAAATCTTCCTCCAGTTTGCCTCAAAGAATTAGCTCCATGGTTTGCATGGTTGTCACAGCAACAGATGCTCGTCTTGAATGTCATAGTGATTTTTAAAGCCACATCATCTGATTATATAAAACAAGTGTAGCTCTCAGACCTCTGGCAAAATCCAGGTAACAAAAGCTTCTGGGTTTACAGTTGAAACCAGACATTTCCATAGACAAGATAAAAAAATACGCCTCTTTGTCTGACATTAAATCAAACTAACCCTTTCCTTTTAGAGATCAGGTAGATTTTCCCGTTATGACATTTCTACAGAATTTTTGTCTCAACTAATATTTACAATGCCTTTGAATAAATTGGTAAAGTCCTGAAGTGAGACAGATTGGTGAAAGGAATCCTGCAGTAACATACACTGAAAGGCCATTCAGAGAGGAAGAAGCCAAAACAGCATAAAATGTCAGGACAAATTTTGCACAGATCTTAATTTAAAAAAAAAAAGTTCTCTGGTCTAAAGAAACAAAATTCACGTGATTGATCAGAAAGGCCATTGTTACATTTGGAGGGAAAAAGGTGAAGCTCTTGGATCTCTACATACAGACTGTTGCAGTCATCAATTTGATAAGTGTTTGGTTGATTTCCTCTGGACCTGGTTTGGACATTAGTTCTTTACTCTTGGAAACGTTCTTCAGGTGATAGAAGGCCGACTTTCTAACTGTCTTTTTGTGGCTCTGAAGCTTCAGGTCTGAGTTCATCACCACACAGATTCTGGGCCTCTTCAATATTACCTGTATATTATCTATATATTATCTATATGTGTAGTGAGTGAAGCTGTGTGTTGACATGTGATCGTTCCTCTTGGTGACAGCGTGGTGCTGAGGAGCAGCTGGAGCTCTTCACTAACCAAGAAAAATGGTTTTATACAGTCTACAAAAACATTTGGTTTAAACCACATTTACTGACTTCAATAAATTACTGATATCCTTAAATATTTTACATTTCATAAAATAAATATTTTAAATTAATTGTTTTGTTATATTCATTTATATGTTATAAAATTTAATCTTTTTAATTATGTATTTATCCTGGTAAAAAAACAACTAGTAATTATTATTTGTTCTAGTTTAACTTGTTTTTAGATTTTCTTTATATGTGTGTGTCGATAGCTCCATTTTTCCTCCAAGCGCTGCTCCTGCTTTATTGCTGACATACAGGCCTCTGATTAGATTTACACCTTGTATTCCGAGCAGAAATGATGAGAGTATTTTGAAAAACTGGCATTTACCATCTTTTTTGTGTTGCTCTGACATGATTTGCTGCTCTGAGAGAAGCGAATATAATATTTTGCCCTTTCGCAGCGGGCCGTCTCCTCCCTGATGACTGACCTTGTTATCACAGGCTCCTTCTGGCCTTTCTATCTAGACCAAATTATAGTGTTTGGTCAGCACTTTAAACTCTAAAATATTAATTTACAAATGACTTTGCTGGAGTTATTTTAATATATGTGTTTTAATAAAGGAACATTCTACAGGGTGAGAAGCTTTTTCTAACACTTTATATTAACTTTTTAATAATCCAACCTGCATAAACTTGAGGTTAAATCTTTCACAGCGCAATGAATCTTATCATAGGAAACACTATGATAAAAAGGCTTATTTGTGGAACGTCTTTACAGATGGCACAAACACAATGGCTAGTTAAAATATTTCTTCTGGTATTATTTTAAAACATCAAATTTAGATGTTTTAAATCTCCGACCAAATTTTAATATCAGACAAAGATAACTTAGACACAAAAACCCCAAAACATCTTAAATGTTCATGTTTCTTTGATGAAGGAAGACAGATATCCTAACCAAACTGGTCCCATTTGAAAATTATCCTGGCAACAACAACAACATGTGTCTGTAAAGGGAGAAAACATGTTTTAATACCAATGTAAATATAAATGTCTAACCTAATGAACATGAACTCACAAAATTATTCATATACATATTTCTTTCCCAGTATTTGCAGAACTGGCATTTCTATTTTTACCTTCTGACTCTTGTTGACTCTGTTGCTTAAAATGCTTCATAGAGGTGAATACATTCAAAAAGATAATACTGAAGGTGATGATAATAAGAACATTATTACAGATGCTCAAAGTTTTCCTGAAGCAGCTTCAGCCAAACATTTTCTCAGCAAAAGCAAAACAGCCAAATATTTCTTTTCTTTGGTGCTGATGATCCTCCAGATCTTTTCCACTGTGCTGCTGAGATGCTGGTCAACCAAGCAGACAGAACAGACAGAAGGTCACCAGCAGTTTTTACCTAAGCTCTTCTTTTTCCTCAGTCATTTGAAAGTGTAAACAGTGCAGAGTCCATCTGTATTCTCTGGTTTTCAGAGTTACCACCAGTCTGTTCTACACTCTATTTACACAATTGCTCAGAAATTTGAAAACACTCACTACACAGTAAAAACACAGTTTTGCAATCACAGTGTTTCCATTGAATAAAAAACACAATTACAGCCACATGTGAAAACGCTTATTCACGCAATGAAGTCATTCAGAAATACGCTGACTACTTCCTGTTGACTTCTTTATGGTTTGCTCCAGTGGCAACATCGAGTTGTTGATCATGTGACTTGTGTGATGCAGAAAAATGTTTCCGTTGCAGTTTAGCAAACTGAACCAATTTCGACCATAAAGACACCTCATCCTAGTGGCAAAACTTACAGATTTTTCTTTTTTTTTAAATCACAAATTTATATGGTCAGTGGCAGCTGGTAGAAACCTTTCAGTGATTTCCATGAGCCGTTTGTTTTCCGGACTAGAATCTGTACTCAGCCTATATATTTACATGAACTGATGACCCTGTCCAGTCCTGAGACTGAGTCCAGTGGACGACCCAGGAGCATTTTACCCAGTGTGCACAGTTTGCTTTTACAACATTTGTTTCCATAGTTTCAGGACTGTAATGCTCACCATTAGTGATGTACCTGAGTAAGTTAGAACAAGGTCCCAAAATCTCCAGTTTTCTGTTATTCTCTTGAGCTCCACAGCAATCCCAGTACATAGAAAATAACATTAAAACCACAAAGCTAATAACATAAAGTTACCTAATTTTTAAAGTGAAATCAGTAATACTTTTATAACAAATTTATATCAGTAATGATTTCTTGGTTAATGTCAAGTTGTCATAACAAAGACATTTTGAATAATGTCAACTTTGTATTAAAAGTCATAATTTACCGAATGACACTTTATGACAACAGTCATAAATATTCATGAAGGCTTATTGATGTTCATGACAGGTGTTATGTCATGTTTATGACAGTGTTATGACAGTCTTATTCACCCCCCCTTCAAATAAAGTGTTACCCATTTTTGATCCAAATGAAGAATAAAGTTGTTCTTCATTTACTGAAATTACTCAAGATTGGTGTTTTAGCATGAAAAAATTGCAGTAAGGTTCCAATACTTGATACTGTTACACAAGAAATGTAGGAAGTTGAGGTCAGCTTTAAATAATTTATGAAGTAATTTACATCACTTAAAATCAAAACTCATCGTGGTAAATATTTGAGCTTTTCTTTTCCAAACCTTCTAGACTCTTTCACAAACACATTGTAGCTGAGATAAGGCAACTCCATGTGCAGAGGGGTCAATCACAACCCTGGAGGGAAAAAAATAAAAGCTCAGTTCAATCATTCTCCCTGAATTACCTTGACAGATATCAAACAGAGTCCTTCACTCATGCTGAATGATAATTGCAGTGGGCTGCCCGGCCCAGTACTCACAGGTCATCTGTAGCAGGCAGGCTGCATGCTGCACAAGAAATTACACCTTTTCCTATTCATTTCTTTTGCTGACTTTTTTTAGTATTCAGCCAAATTCAGAACATAACGCTTGCTAAATTTCCATTACTCAAATAATTACACAATTTGGCATTTTGTAAATAATTTGCTTAATGGAAACACACTAATGGTGTGTTTCCGTTGAAGTGCGGTGTTCTTAGCCGTATCATATGGGTTTATTTTTCAAAAATGCAATGCAACAGTTTTCACACAAGTCACATGATCAACAACTGAATGTTACCACTGTAGCAAACCACAAAGAAGAAGATGACAGGAAGTAGTTGGAGGATGATGGGCCACATGTTTAATAACAGATCGGTTTATCAAACTTATTCATGTGTGATTTTGTGAAACAGATTCCCATCAGCCTCATCTGTGTGAGGTGGGGATTTAAGGAGATGCAGAACCTTCACACTCTGCTCATTGACTAACCGTGTTGATAGTCTCTAGCACTCACTGTGTCTCTGAGAAGTGGCCAGTGGATATTTGTGTTTTCCTCCTTGTGCTCAATCAATCTTCTGGTTCCTGTTCTCCCACATCCACGTTGCCTTTATGAAACAACTCCTTGGATATTTGCTGCAGCTCTAATGTCCACAGTTTCTTCATCACCAAGAAAATTTGTTTCTTGATAAAAAGATTCGGAGCTAGGACAAGGTGTTTTTTTAACTGAATAAAAATTGGTTTATTTAACAAAACTGCAATGGAAACACTTTTTTGACAATTGCCTGACCTTTTTCTTTCAATCCCTCTTAATGTGTGTGCATATAGTTGCAGTGACACTGGAAAGGAAGCCTCTCCTTATATAGGAGCAGAATGTGATTGGTACTTGAGAATACAGAGTCTAGACACACAAAATACCTAAAAGCACTTATTCAGAAGTACTTTATATGTTAGAAGAATAATGTGATGGTAATAGTAGCTCCTGTAGTGATTCAATTTGAAGAGAGACCCATCTTAACAGATAAGCTATGAGGCCATTTGGATGAAAATGAGCACATATGGTTAGTTAAAGCAAAACCTTAGCCAATAGCATTGTCTTGGAGAGAGACATTTTTTAACATTGGTCACCATAGATTTTTGTTTTTACACACAAGATGGTATGTTACCTGATAAAGTGAATGTGTCCCATTGTAATAAATTAAGAGACAAAAAGCCAAGCTAAGTCAAAAACTAAAAAAAAACCTTCACTTGTCAGGACTCGTAATGATGGGCTGCATGGGTTCTCCATGATGTAAATGTCAAATGTCATTCATCAGACAAGGCCACCTCTCCACTGCTATGCACAGTGGCAAAGTTTTATCTGGGTGAAGAGACATATCGCCAGGGGGCAAAAAGAAATAAATAATTATTGATAAATGAGTGTGCGTGTGTATGTGGGTGTGTGGTGGTTTGTCCTGTGATGGACTGCCGACCCGTTTAGGATGTACAATCTCTCTTGGCTAATGACCTCTGGAATTTAGCAGCATCACCCTGCAAGGTTAAGTGAGCATAGACAGTGGATGGTTGGATAAAATAGTTGCCAATGACAACAGACCCATGAAAGCAAAAAAAACAAAAAACAAAAAAAAAAACTTAATGCCAGTAGAGCTACTGATTCTCAGACTGGTACCTGGGTCGGATCTCTATATTTGATGCCAGTCAAAACGTCCAATTTTGGTGTTTTGCAAAGAGTCTTGAGTTTATTCAACTATATTTTTGTGCAAAAATTTGATAATTTATGCACCTCAAATATTAATTACAAGACAGGAAGCAAGTGACAGATGAGTTATGGTGTAGAAGGTCTAGCTGAAGTCCTGGTGTACATCCCTAGATATTGAAGATGGTGGGCGAAGAGTAGTCTAGAGTAAACTGGATCGTCTGCCAGCCTGTTTGCCTGGTACCTGTAGGAGGAACAGATGGAGAGTATGTGATGTCCTTCAGATGCCTGAAGGATTTCCTGACCACAGATGTCTGGTGACAGGCCAGCTGTCATTAAATCCTCTTATGGTGCATTTCTTGGGGACCGGAATGATGGCAGAACATTTTCATTGTAGAACTTTATAGTCCAGGTTGGAGAAAGAGTCTCATAAATATGTCAAATGTCTCTCTGAGAACAGAATACTTCTAGTTCCTGCCCAATCTTTACTTGGGTGCTGTGGAGGGACCAGGAGTGTACATGATAGATATGAGACAGCTAAGTCTTAAAATAAAAACTTTCTGAAGGTATTTAGATTGACGTTGGTCGTGATGGTTGAGTTGTTTCTGGGATGTAAATGATCCCAGATGTGAAAATCTCTTTAAGCATAATCACATAAATCAACTTCTGTGGCCTTGTTCTATCAATCCTAATTCTCTTTCTCACATATTTAACCCACTTCAGGTTGAGTTCTCTTCTACATGCAATTTATACACCTCATGTTTACAGCTGGTTGGTGAATAGACACCAGAGACAAATGAGATTCCTGATTTCCCATCACTGACTCTGAAGCTCCTCATGGAAAGCACGTTGGCTCTGCTCCTGCCTCCCAACACATCCAATAAACTATTGATCTCTTATCTCAGACCTGGTTTATTCAAGTGTTTTTTTTATTTTTTTTATTACTACATATTTGTATATATGGTCGTGGTATGGCTATAAGTCAGCAGAAAGAGAGAAAAGTATGTGGAAAGGTGGGAGCAGCTGGAGGGGTAGATGGAGATCCTGGTCTTCCTTTAGGTATCCATGACAGCAGCCTGACTGATGGGGAGGCTCAGGTGGTGTGACATCCAGAGAAGGTAAAGTGACAACTTTTGCCTTATTTCTACTCATTTTGGTAAATGTTTAGACTAGATTTAACCGGTTTAATGTCGGTATGCTCAATTACAGCTAGTGTCCCTTCCAGTGGTGGGAAGTAACAAAGTACAAATACTTCGTTACTGTACTTAAGTACA
>NW_006800350.1:192471-196666 GCF_000485575.1 Poecilia formosa
TATATATATATATATATATAAAACACTTGAAAGAAATGTGACTTAGTAATTTAACACCTTGAAATGTTCTCTTTAAAAACTCAGAGTGGGGGAAGGCAGCCACAGGAGAGTACAGGATTTCTCAAACATCCATAAAAAAGTCAAGGCAACGCTTCAGGTGATTTTTGATGAGGAAATAAAATTATAGAATGACGTGAAGCTCAAAAATGTCAATTTTACATAATTCAAGCCTTTACAGCAAATATCTGAAACTGTAGGAAATGATGTGACACTGAAATTTTGGACTACATTCCCAAATTTTTACCTTGTTGCTTAGCTAGCTCTTTTGTCAATGAACTGCATTATGTTTGCCAACATCCTATGGAAGTTCATCAAGCAGATTTTAAAATCGGTTGGATGCAAACAGGCACGCTGTTGGACCACTGCAGCGTACGAGGCAGTTGAGTGTGATCAGTAATGCCATAAATGATATAAGCTGGCAACAGTTGCTCAGCTGAAATGCAACATAATTTTACCTGACACAGGCTGTAGTTTTTATAAATGAGACATCAGCCAATGTAGACTCTGGACCTGAAAAACAGCAGGCTAACCCATAAATTACAATCAATCAGTCTGCCAATCAATCAGCGTCCAGCTTACTCAGCATCGACACCTTCACCAGGAGCTGGTAACAGCCGGCTGCCACTGCTCAGTGTTGAGGGAGCCAAGCTTTTAAACGTTGAACTAGAAAATTAGTTCCAGCAGGACAACGGTGGAGTGGGCCTTGTTTTTCCTCGTCAGGAATAACATGAATACATCTGAGATACTACAAAAAAATAGGTTTGGAGGTAACTTCCCATGTTATCTTCTGCTCAGGTAATTCCTGGACAACAATCATTTTTAATGTATAGAGGGTTACTTACAGAAGTGTAGTCTGTGTGACATATACCAGTGCAAATTGCTTTTTGTGTTACTTGTTGCCATACATCAGTGTTGTGCAGCAGTCTATTGTTTAACATTACTTTTAACACCAGGTACACCAACATAGAAATTTTAATCAAATACAAAAATAAATTAAACAAATCAAATTAATTTTCTATCTTTGTTTTTCTCTTTTATTTGGCAGTTAGCACAACTACGGGTTCTATATTAGAGGACGTTTTATTAGGAGGCACTATCAAAATGCCAGACAGCAACAGGTGGCTAATATAATCTCCCAACAGCTAATGTTATTTCAGAAGAGCTTGTGTCTAGAGGTGTTAGAGTGTCAAGAGTCCAAAACTGTCTTTGTCTTTGCCTGCACCTGCAAGTATTCACAGCTTTTGTTTTCAACCTCCCACTTTTTTGTTTCCCTGACAACAGTGACATGCTCCACTCTGCAGACACAGAAAATATCTGTAAATACTTAATTATTTATTTACTTTTCTTTGATTGAAATCAAACAGTGCAGTGTTTTGAGAGGTACTCCACTCAAAACAGTTTTTTTATTGAATTATCTGATTGTAAAAAACAAAACAACTATGATATGAAAGTTTAAAGCAATAGTTTTTCAAAAAGTAATGCTAGCACTACCATTGTATGTGACTCCATAATAAGCTTGACAGTGAAAATACTCCTGAAGAAATTGCTGGGAAGGAAATTCAAGTAAACACACAAAAAAAACCCTCAAGCAGCTTCATGCATTTCAGACTGATTTAAGCAACCCAAACTGATGGAATATATTAACAGTGTTCTTTTGCTATAGATAAAAACTACTTTAACTATAGGCCAGTGAAAGGCTGAGATTAAGAAAATGAAAAACCGTATTTATTTCAACAAAATATTTTCCAAAAACTCTTCCGTCTCGACCCACCTGTTCTTGCTCAGAGACTCCTGTGTTAAACCTGTTTGGTTAACACAATTTCTGATAATGAACATGTTTTACATCAGCCATTACATCTAAACTGGGCAATAGGTGGGGCAAATTCTTATTGTCTTTTCATTATATGACCAATAAATGACAGAGTTACTTATCCATGAAAAGTCACTGCCTGCGTTCCCATTAAAAATGTGTGGAAATGTTTGTCTATATTGCACTAATGTAGAAAAAACAGAATTTTGCATTTGCAATGTTTCCATTAAACAAGAAATTAAAATCACATGTGATTAAGTCATTAAAAATCATGGCAGAGATGGATGTAAAACAGTTTCATGAGATATATTCACATAGCGCTCATCAGCTATCAGCGGAGGAGTCGGCATCTTATTCAGACGTTGGAGCAACAAGTGTGTTGCACGTTGGAGTGCTATGTTTGCAGTGTTTTGGGGAAACAAGAGCTCTGGATTCAACATGTTCAAATGACTCAACTTTTTATAAACTTTGCGTTGCTGTGAGAGTTCTGGTGGAGCCAGTTTCACAGGACCAACCATCAAAATCCTACTGCTTCCTGTTGTCTTGTTTGCTGTTTCAGTTGATCATGTGACTTTTGTGATGTGAAAACAGTGTTTCCGTTGTGGTTTTATGAAATATATCTATGTTGATACAGAAGAAAAATAACCTTATCTTAGCACAAAACTTAGATTGAAAAATTTGAGGTTTTTTCAAAATTGGCATTTAGATTCAGGGGATTTATTTTTGTAATTTTAAATTGTGAAATTCTATGGTTAATGGAAACACAGCTACTGAGGCCTGTAGCACTTTAGTTTTTGCTCTGGGATGCAGAGAGAACTAGCAGTAAGAAGTGAGTTTTCAACCTCAGCTAGGCTAGAAGGAGAGACGTTTCCTAATTAGTTGTTGGAGTAAAAAATGACATACAAGCTGATCTTTGTTGAAATGTTGTTCATGACCTGCTCTCCACTGACTTGTGGGAGAGTTTGAATCTATCAGCTGGCTTCACTCATCTGGTTTGGTGAATAGCCCTGATGGACGGGAACAGATGGTTTATCAAATCAACTGCATAGTCACTTTTCATGCACTTTCTACTGATGGTTATTCAGATAGATTTGTGAAACTTTGAGCTTCAAATGCTTTAGCAAAACAGAAGATGTAAAGTAAACACATAAAATAAAATCTATTAAAACTCAAAAGTGCATCTGAGAAGATGGAATCTAACTGAACAGAATTAAAAATAAGGAACAAAAATAAGGAGTGAAAACTGACAAAACAAATTGAGAAATAATCAGTGATGGTGGATTGTGTTTTCAAGTCACATAATGCCATTTTATAGTATAATCAAGTGACTATGTTACCTTTAGTTGTTATTTAAAAAGCTGTATATATCAAATATGAAATGAAAAGAAATGTGACTTTGAAAATTAGCGCCTTCAACATCATGACGAGAAAAAGATTCATGCTTGTCCTGGTTGAAGGAGCTCCAGCTGCTGAAGGTTATGACAGGTTGGTCAGACTCTCTCCTGACTCTTTGGCATTTAAAAAAAAATGCATGTTTACATCCACAGAAAACAGACAATAGTTGTAAAATTTCGCATAGCTAAATTTTCCATTTTTTGACAATCCAGAAAAACACTCTATAGACTTTAATTCCTTCTGTAACTATTGTTTTTGTATGTCTTCAATGTGAAAAGCTTCTTGCTTCTGAAAATTATCTTGTGATGCTTTGGGTCATCGTCATTTTGCAAGGTCCAGTTCTACGTTTTTTTGTTTTTTTTATCTGTCACCCTTTTATTTGTTTGTTTTACATTTTACTGTGAAATGTTCTTTCAGCGTTTGTCAAGTTAAATCAGCAAATTCAGCACTTTTGAATGTGTTCACCATCTCCACCCAACTGGCACGCACCTTGCAAAGAATCAAGTGCACCTATCCCCTTCACTGCCAAAGCTCAGCAGTCAAATCTAGAAGGTAACCCGGCTCACCAGACAGAGAACCTCAACTGAAAACTTCCTCAAAGACACCACTGGTAGGAAATGGACATTATTCAGTTTACATGATTCAACTTTCATTCAGAAGATCAAAATAGATGTTTTGTTTCATGAACTGTTTTTCATGTGTCTGGACACAAATTAATTGCACTGTTTGGAATATAGTTTGTTTATTTAATCATTCAATCTTAACTTTCAAGAAAATTATTAAATCTTTACTTTAGAAATTAGTTAAAGTTAAAATGAACTTATTGTTATCTGTAAATAATATTTCTCCTACCTGTGACTCATGTGACTAGGGCTGAAACGATTCATCGAGTAACTCGAGTAACTCGATTACAAAAAATCCTCGAGGAAA
>NW_006800350.1:197596-210248 GCF_000485575.1 Poecilia formosa
AAAAGCTGCAGTGGCTTACGACAGCAGAAAACTTGACAGTGTTTTAAAGTTTGTACATATTAGATTTGAATTTTTTTTTTTTACTTTGGTTACAAAGAAAAATTTTTTAGTGTTGCCCAAATATCTTTATTAGAAAAACACACATGGTTTCATAAAGTATCTTTTTCAGAGGTCTTGGGGATCATTTAGGTACATTTCTACCATAACCTTGTAGGAGTCAGAAGGCATATTCCTGACAAACCTTTGTCTTGCTTTTTTAACGTTATCTGAGAATGTAGAGTGTGAGATTGATTTCTTAGGTTAGTTATTGCTTTGAGCATTCCACATTCCGACCTTGTGGAAAAATTGGCTGAAGAGTTTACCTCAGCAGCTGTCCCGCTTTATCCCTATTTTTTGTCAGCAGAATGATGAATTTCAAATTGTTTGAAAATACCATAGCAACCTTTTTCATATTATCAAGCTGGCAACAACTGCTCCCTTAATAATGTTGCTAATTTCTTCAAGTTTGTAAATATCTTCTTGAAATAAATCTCAAAAGAAGGTCAAAGCAAGAAAACAAAGATCAGCTGCTTGATAAAACTGATCTGGCTGAACCCAAACTGACTAGCAGGTATTTTGATAAAAATCCATCTTGAAAAGTGCAGAAGTTGGAGGCAGAACTTGCTGGTTGGACACACCAGAGGGGAGCTGGCTGGTTGACCAGCTGATGCTGGCTTGGGTTGAGATCAGCAGATGCGCCATTATGTGGGCAGAGTTTGACCACATGACCGGCTGGAATTATGGCTGTGCTTAATTGTGTGAGGAGGAAGTGAGCCAAGCAGGTTCATTTAACAAACACCTGTCAGTTTACTGAGAGCTCAGTTTCCAGTCAGTAATTACAGTCAAACCTAATAATATATTTGTTACCTTTGTAAACATCCTGTCCCTTGTGTCGACATTCAGCACAGTGAGTGACTTTGATTTCCACTAATTCATGCTGGGTCAAAATTATCCATCCAAACTCTAAAATATGATTATATCCACCACTAATATTTTGTAAATGTATCTTAGTAATTTGTTGTAAAACCACATTGATCTTGGAAGAATTGATGGAGTTTATTTGAATTAGTTGGTTGTATGAAGAATTCAAGACAACTAGTCCAAAACTGTTTTTACCATTTCAGGAATATTTGTAAGTTTAGATTACAGATGTCAAAAAATGATGATGGTAAAAGTCTAAGGCTGATTTGCTGAAATATGTAAAAAAAAGATTCCTGTGTTCAAATAGAAGAGAACACATTACTACTGTACTAAACATCCCGAGTGAATTCTCAGGTGTTGGTCCTGACGTTCAGGGCACTTCATCACCAAGTCCTGAATATGTTCACAATTTGTTAGGTTGTGGCTGACCACCAGACTCTGGACACATCTACTGCATGAATCCAGAGTCTGAAGCTGCTGAAGACATCGTTATACTGTCAGGTTTCATTTTTAAAATCTTATCTTTGTGAAGCATTTTGTAGTGACAAAATGCTTCACAAAGATAAGATTTTGTATTGTTTAATGTCCAAAAAGTGTCTTATAAGTATTGTTTTTTACTTTATTTTCTGGATGCACAACTGTCCTTTTGCAATCCAGAAAATAAATAGTTCTGCTGTAGAACATGCATGAAAACTTTCAGTTTTTCATCTGCAGATAAAACAGAAATATTTTCACAATAACTCCCTTCAGATTTTCTGAACGATGATTTCTTATTACTAATGCTAACTTTGATCCTTTGAAATATCATGTTTCTTTATATCAAAACATGAAATCTCCCAGCACCAGTCTTCAAATCCACAGCAGGTGGTTTCCCTTTAAAACCAGCAGCGATCTGCTCTTAAAGGGAATGTATGGGTGCCAAACAGGCAGAATGTATTGTTAAAGTAAAAAATATATATATATATATATATATATACCTTTTATATAAAACAATAATAAGACATATTTTTCTAATGAGACAAAATGTCCTGTGTTGTAGGTTACCAAAATGTCTTGGAGGCCTATCCATTCCCCACAAGAACCGGAGCTCATGCGGTTCTGTTCAGAAAGAACAGAACAAACAAAACCTCTTTGTGGAGAGAAAACTTAAAAAGTCACAACAACTAAAGTACACAACTCTTGTGAAAGTCTCATTAGAACTGAACATTTCAGAGAAATCACACAATAATTCTTGGACACCACAATAAAACGGATCTTCCCAGGCAATGTGTGAAGATCAATCTGCTGGAGCCCCTAAGAACAGGATAAGGCCACCTGGGAGAGAGAACAAATTCAGGATTTTTTTTCACATAAGGTTTTATTAGTTTGTTGAAATTCAGAAATTTAGATATATTGATATTGCAATTTTGCAAAACCTGTGTGCTGATGTAATTTTTAAGTTTCTGGTTGATTCATTTACTGATGTTGGAGTTAAATGGAATCACAACTGTGGATATATTTTAACACTTTAAACTCTGTTTCCTTGTGTCACATCCTGAACAAAATTACACTTCTTTACCTCCATAGTTCTGGTTTATTATTTGGCCCAATTTCAAAATGTCCTGTTGATAATGTATAAAATTAGTTTTCAATTTTGATTTCATAAGTGGAGATTTACTTCAGTCTAAGTTGTATGTCTTGGGTTATTTCTGTTGCCATATTTAGTGTATTCTATAGCCTCACTCTCTACTAAGTTGATTGTACTCATCCAGTTTCCAAGTCATAATCACAAGCTTGTCGGGTTCATTCCCTCACTATTGGATCTGGTTCCTGGTATTGTGTCCTGATTGGGGGTTTGGTGAGGTGAGGGAAGATGTAGGCAGACCCAGGTTGTAGTGATGAATGATGATTTAATAATGAAATCCACAGAACAACAGGGAGCAAGACGAGCACAGGAGAGGATCCGACAAGAGACAAAGACAACGGTGAGACTAAATACACTGGGAGGGTAATCGAAGAAACGAGACACAGCTGGGATCAATCAACAGGGAGGACAGAGACTCACAGGGGAACAGATGAATAAACACAGAAAAACCTCCAAATAAATACACAGAAAACACAGATCATCACATATTGTCTGTATTTTGTCCTGTCCAAAAACCCACCAAGACAAACATGGGCTGAAAGGCCGCTCAGAGAGGAAGGAGCCATTATTCCAAAAGTAAGCAAAAAATGTCAGACAGTTTAGAAATGCATCCAGGTACAAAACTGTCTGATATGTTGTTCATACGAAATGAAGCTTTATAGCCTCACAAACTTCACAAAATAAATGGAAGAACATCATGTGGAAATACTGAAGCAAAATCTTAAGATTGGACAAAAGCAGGTCTTCTAAATGGACAATGTCCTTCAACTTACCACTAAGTTAATTACAAAGTCTTTGAAGGACAGCAAAGTAAATGATTTAGAGAAATAATTAGGTAATCCTGACTAACCTGAAAAAGGAACAGCTTCTGACAGAACAAAACATGAACATGTCACTTCAACCAAATCTGACATTTAAAATAATTATTCTCGAAAAAGCTCCCTTGAAATGTTTACATATTTTTGTTGGTCATAATATAAAAAAATGTTCTGCTTAATTTTGCTGCTACTGCTGAGTTACTGAAAGGCTAAAAAAGGAAATCTGAAGTGGTTTTTTTATTATTTTGCACTGAGACTCATTGTTTCATGTTTTTAAGACCAGCTGTGTACTGGTATACAATAATTTTTATGTATTCAATAGTTCATGAAATATTCTCTTTCATTTTGATAGCCTCATTTGTTTCATCTAAATCTGTGTTATCACATCATTCTCTTAAGCATAATAATGATTTGTTCATAAAAGTCTCCATATGGAAAGACACATAAACTGGTCAGAGAGCAAACATGTGGCTCTACACGTGATCATAACCAGTATGAAAATCTGAATGCAAGAATGATGAAACAGGAACAGATGATATTTCAGAGATGTCATTAAATCTGAAAACAGATGCAAGATGTGAAAGCACATCCTGACGGATAGCATTCAGTGTGTTAGTTTGAAAGCAAGAATATCTGCTTCTAAAACATTCTAGGTTAATGACCCCTAATTTTGTTAAATGCCTACACCCAGTTTAAATAAACATTTTAATACTTTTATAAAAATAACCTTGCTTCAGGCAGTTTTGGAGTAGATCCAAAATTGGAGGGAAGAAACAGCATTTGTGTTGGTCCAGTCTGTATTGTCTGAACCTTTATCAGTTTTCCTCTGAGTCTCAGAAATTGTTTGCGACATTACAGCCACCCCAGACTGAGAACAGTACATTGAAATGACCCACAAAGCAGAAGAGTAAAGCTCTTGTTTTTATTTCTTTAAAGTGCACTGTCAAGTATTTTACACGCTCAAACTGCCAGATGTCAAATGTTGAGTTCTCTCAACAAATGCAACATTATGATAAAAATCAGAAATATTTCCATAAACTGTACAAAACATTTTTTCTGACTTTCTGATATGAATTCAGACCAAACTGGTCTACAGAGCCCAGCTTCATGCATGAACAAGAATCTTTTTTCCTTACACATCATCAATATGAGACAAGGGTTAAACTGTGAACTGGTAGATTTTAAGAACAAACAACAATAAACTATAGTTGCTTTTTAATGCAGGGATAAAATGTCTTAGACAGATGGAACCGTTCACAGCTCTTCTTCAAGGCCCGATGCATAACAATCATGTCAGCATATATAACTGGCAATAGTTAAAGGGTACCTGTGTGTGTGTGTGTGTGTGTGTGAGAGAGAGAGAGAGAGAGAGAGAGAGAAAGAGAGAGAGACAGAAATGTAAGAATGAACAAAAGGATGCTCCCTCCTTCTGTCTTCATTCCTTTTTTCCTGTTGGCAGGGAGCCAGTCTTCATTTCATCTTTATCATCATCTGCTTTGACCTTTCAGCAGGATGTCCTCCCTCAGCGCATCATCGTGTTATTCTCTTACAACGTTGGTCTAGACTCAGCCCACCCCACTGCCACCTGAGAGCTAAGCAGCTTTCCCTGCATCACTCCCTCATTTACTGAAATGACTCTTAGTGGATGAAGGTTTTATCCTTGACATCTTCAACACAACATTTCTGTTAAGCAAACCACTGGCAGGGACAGGTTGAGGTGTTCAGCTCTTTACCTGGACCACATAAGTAGGGTTTCAGTTTTCTCTAGGACACAGGGGGTACAGCATCTTGAGGGTATATTCTTCAGGGAAAACGTGGACACCTGCTAAACAGAGTATGAAGTTTTCATAAACTTATTATCAGCATAGTTAGGATCATTTTTGAACTTTTTTTAGCATGTCCTGTCCAACAGTGAGAAACTCAGAATTCTTTCTGAATGTCAAGGTGAGCCTCAACTTTCACAAGCAGCTTTCTCCATGCATCAGCAACCCCAACTAACACCCTGTTTTTCAGGGTTTATTCTGGTGAATAAAGCCTCCAGATTCAGACCCTGCTCCCGTTTTGGAGTTCTTAGAACTGGACAGCTCTCCTGCCGGGGACTCCATCTTTCTGCTGCTCATTTGGTCAACAACACCTGTGTTTTGTTGTTGCACTTTTGTGTTCGTGGATTGTCCATGTTCAAGCACAAAAGTACAACAACAATGTAAAACGTTTTCTACTTTTTTTCCCTAAATCTTAATTCCAGAGGATTCCATCCATGTTTGCAGAGCAGTTTTGTCTCCCGGTATCTTTTCTGTTCTCTCTCTGGCTTGGATACAAGGAGTTCATTGGATGTAGGTAAACGTTAAACAGTTTGCGCAACTTGACTTGGCTCCCTGTGCAATCTGTGAGTGGTAGGATTAATGTGAGTGCAGTGAATACGACTTGAGCTTGATTCTTGGGGTCAAGTTATACACACTGACAAGGGGTCATTGGTGAAATCTGGTCATTCCAAACACAAGTCATATCCCTGCATCGAAGTGTAGTCACTAGAAATCAGAGTTTGGGAATGCATACCTTACACTTGTCTTCAGAGAAGATCACATAGTGCTTTATAGTTCCTCACAATGAAAGCATTTGAAAGCCACATGGCTTTAGGTGCGTGATGAGAAAAGTTTGCATGATTATTTCCTCTGCTCCCTGATGAGACATGAGGACGGCACCGATCCTGAGTCCCTCAGGCTCACCCTGTCATTTTGGTTGTGTTGTAAATATTAAGTTGTGCTGTGGATGTTTGGTCAACATAGACGTTTCCTGTTTTATCATAATTGGCTGAAAAATAAATGTGAGTGTTTTGGGAAAAAAAAAACATATAAACAATTTTAGACTTAGAAAAATAAGTTTTGTAAGTAAAAACACAAGAAACCCCCACATTTGTAGTTGATGCCAAAATGCACCAAACTGAGCCAATAGCTAAACACGTAGGTATTTTTTTTTTTTTACTAAAATGAATGAGTGAATGAATGAACATACTTTAGAAGTGTTTCATTTAAAGGTGATTTTCTCTTAACAAAACATGTTATTGCAAAGTTCCACATAAAAAAGGAAAAGAGTTTTGGCAAAAATCTCCTTTGGGCAGATAAAACTAAAGCAGACTTTTCAGATTTTCATACATTTTGAATTTGGAAATGATCAGATCATTTAGCCATTAAAATAACCCAACAATAAAATGCAGTGTTTTGCTTCCAAGCATTTCGGTGGTTGTTGGAGCCAGAGAACAGAACATTTGTTACATTCTACAATAATATAAAAAGACAATTATTTTTCCACATAGACATTGGTCACACTTGATTGTGTTAGTGTTCCATTTGGACTCTTTTGTTCTGCTCTATCACTCTAGCTGGGAGGAAAATCATTTTAGTTATCTGTTTTTCTTTTGTGTACAAAACTGAAATGACATTCAAGTACTGGAAATGACAGAAGAGTCCAATTTAATACTGAGGCTGTTTTATAACCAGTTGTGCACTTAAAAAAGAGTAACACAATGAGTAGAAATTAATTGCTTTTAGAAGAATATGGCAACGTACAGCCCTGTTTTTTTATCATATACTAATTCAAGTATTTGCAAGAGTTTTTACAGGTATTTTAAGCTAACCTGTTGCTTGTTCATTTATAAAATTACACTGAACAGGTAAATATGCTTATTACATATTTGCATTTGAACAATTTTATTTCACTCTAACATGTCACTTTGTGCACTGCCACCTACTGGCTAAAAATGATAAATTCACTCTATTGCAGTCATCAGTCATCACAATCAGCTATGGTGGCCAACATTGTGTGTATCAAGAACAAACCAAGCACTCAAAGTGCACAGATGTTAAGTAAATGTCAGAGGAAATAAAAATAAACAGTGTCTCCATGTATCTGTACGTTCAGCCATTTCTTTTTATATCTAAAACAACAAAAAAACAAAACTAAAGGTTGTTAAAGACAAATATGACAAATCCACAAGTCTTGTTTCACAGACTTGTGGGAGGAATTCTCTGGCAGCAGTTTTTGTCAGACACTGTCCTGTAACACTTTGCTGAAGAAAAAACAACAAGTCCAGGATGTGTGGGGTCTGCAGAGATGTCAGTTGCTCTTCTCCTGACTCTACAACTGTTTGCAAATTTAGTGACACCTTTAGCAGTCAAAACAGACTATTAGAAATGAAGGACTAACATTCATAAACTTTTCATCATTTTTGTGACTATTGTTCTTGAAAGTAGCCAATCAACCAACCGTCACTTCTGGCCTTTTGTGACGTAAAAATATTTGATGTCATAATTCATAAACTTCAATACAAAATGAGTGAAATGTTTGGTAACACTTTATTTGAAGGGGGTTGAATAAGACTGTCATGACACTGTCATAAACATGACATAACACCTGTCATGAACATGAATAAGCCTTCATGAATATTTATGACTGTTGTCATAAAGCGTCACTCGGTAAATTATGACACTTTTAATACAAAGTTGACATTATTCAAAATGTCTTTGTTATGACAACTTGACATTAACCAGGAAATCATCACTGTTTAAACTTTATCTTTAATAACATAAAGTTACCTAATTTTTAAAGTGCAATCAGTAATACTTTTATAACAAATTTATATCAGTAATGATTTCTTGGTTAATGTCAAGTTGTCATAACAAAGACATTTTGAATAATGTCAACTTTGTATTAAAAGTGTCATAATTTACCGAATGACACTTTATGACAACAGTCATAAATATTCATGAAGGCTTATTGATGTTCATGACAGGTGTTATGTCATGTTTATGACAGTGTCATGACAGTCTTATTCAACCCCTTTCAAATAAAGTGTTACCAAATGTATTTAGTTATTTGTGGAACTAAAGCCCAGAACTGAACTAATTCAACAAGTTATGGTTACAGTGTTTCTGTTCACAGCTGCCAGTTCTTAGAGATTGCTGCAGGTCGTTCTGCCACTTTACTGTTTCAAACTTTTTCAGTTGCAGTCAACTGGACAGACAACCAGCTGCAAAACCTCAAATTTGAGATTTCTTTCCCAATTCATGGCTACATTTCACAAATAAACTAGAGCACAACAATATGAAATGATTTGTTTACGGACATAAACTGGGAGCAGGAAGTAATAAATGGCAATAAGAGAGTGGAAGAGGGGAGTTAAAGTTGAGCCCTGATAGAACATCCAATGCCTTCATTGAGCTTTTAACCTTTGACCTTCTGAAGCTGAGTCATTGTGTTTTGATTTTCTGACCTTTCTCAGCCTGTTTCAAGCTGTCCACTCAGAAAGGGGCTTGAACTTTCTCTGGATATGAGAAATGATCAGGTGCAGCCATGAGATGGGCTGGTCCTCAGGCTGCCGTGTCCTGATCCTGCTGCCAACCTTCATATACGTTGGGTCTTATTAATCAAAAAACTTGATATCAGAATATTATGTATAGAGCATTTTGCTGTTTGATCAGGTAAGTTGATTGAAATTTGATCTGTTCAGAAAATATCAAAGCATCATCCAACAGAATGATGCTTTCTGCTCTCAGTTTTCTTCTGTTAATTTTCACAGCAGAAAACAAAGAATGAAACCAAAAAAATAAAAAAACAACCATATTAGTCAATCAATACATTGATTATGTACTATGTTTTTTACTGAGTTGATAAAGGGGCAGTTGTTCCAAACATTGTTGCAGCAAAATGAAAGGAGGATTGGCCTAATGATGAACAAACTCTTGGGTCTTCTAATGTACACTGCAGCTGTTCCTTTTACAGCTGTGGTGTTCTAAGATTAAATGAATTGTGCATTTGTGTCATAAAATAAGTTTTACAATATTGTTAATATAGTTTTTATTTAGCCTTAGTCAGGCTGTAAGCATAAATTTTAAAATATGTTATTTGAAGCTGCACTGTATCTTTGAGGATGGCTATAACATATTTGTGTTTAAAGTATTAGTTTGGTATAGACTGTTAATTCAACAGGATTTCTTGGTCACATCTGTGTGCATGTAACAATGTGACTTTGGTTCCCAATGACCTCAGATGAGGAAGTGAGAGACTGTGTGTGGGTTGGGGCGATCATGCTTTAACTTGCCACTGCAGCTGCAGATCAATATGACTTCCCCTGAGTATTAGAGGTCAGTGGTCAGAAGTTGCAAACAACCCCATTAGAGAAACTTTGGAGCCACCATGTTGTTCTCCTCAGCTCGGTGACAGTCTGGGTCCTTCACCTGCTGCACAACCTCCAACATCATCCAGCCTCTCAGACTGGAGTCCAATTAAGTGACCGCTGCTGTTTGGTTTCTGTCAGAAAACGGCTTGGTATTCCTAATAAAACATGCCTGAGTGAGGCTTCAGGTGACAGACTGGAAGAAAGCCTAGCGACAGGATGAACATTTTTATATTAACTGGGCATACAGGTTTGGTTCAGGGAATGTTTGCAAAACAGAATTTTGTACATCATTTTTTTGTGTGAAAAATAAGAAGTTTCCATGGAAACTAAAACTATAAAGATTAAAGGATAGATGGAGAATAATTAAAGTACCCTTATTTTACAAGTTAAAGCTGTAAAAATACAGCTTTAACTGTATTGTAGCATTAAGAAACACTTAGCAACTTATTAAACATATCATTCATACACAGATGTAAACATTTTCTAACCAAGGCTGTGCAATATACATTCAGGTCATGTTACAAATGTTTTAAATCTAATGAATTTTACGTGCATAGTTGAAACACTGAGTTTCTGAAACTCCAGCTGGTGACATCCAGCTACAGTCTGGAGTTCTGTCGCTCTCAGAGAAACTACATAATAAATGTTTCAATGAAAAACATTAAGTAAATAATACAGCTCCTCTGATTTACAGTTCAGTTTTTGTGAATTCACCCTAATAAGATTTTTCTATGGAACTTAATGCCAAATTATTGGCAGAAACTTTGCTTACTTCCTTTTTTTCCCCCTAAAATATTCAAAATGTGTATCTTGGTAAGCTGAAGTACCCAGACACAATGTTAATCTTGGAAATAATGTATGCTGTTTATTGAGACTGATATTTCATAAATATACTAAAATAGTTGATCAATTGTTAAAGTTAATATTTCCTACATGCTGACGCTCCTTGTTCATCCTGCTCCGACAGATCAGTACCCACTGCTGAAATGTGGCTCTTATTTTCATCACAGGCCTAAACACTGTGTGAAGCGTCTCCAACCATCCAAAGAAATAAAATCCTGTTGTTGTCTTGGCTTTGTTTGGTTTTGTTTCAAGTTGTTTCTCACTTGATATTGGACAGGTGCTGAGAGACTTCTCTGAGTCAAGCACATCCTCACCTTCAAGCTTAATTAAAAATCCAATTTATTGGATCAAGAGCAGATGTGCTGGTTACTGTGTCTCATTCTTATCACTGTGTAATATGTCCTAATACACTTCCTCCATCAATTTCACATACTGAAGCACAAAGTGTTGAGAACAACCTCTCTGTTTATCTGAGTTTTATCAATTGCCTACTCATCTGAAGGAGCTGTCTGAGTCCAGAAGGTGTTGACCGGGTCTGTGCTGTCAAATCATTTCAATCTGGCATCATGTTTACGAAAAGTCTAGCAGAATAAACTCTGATTATATTTAAATAACATGGAGTTCCTGTGGCTGGGACTCTGCAGACCCTCTGTATGCAGTGTGTGTACCTTAGACTGTTTATTATTTTCCATCTTTACTATTAACCAAATTGTGGGAAAAAAACTGATAAATGGTCTTTGTGTCAAAACATCCTGTAGGTAACCCTATTTCTGTGTGCTTTAGTGAGCACATGTATGTCCTAAGCAAAGGTTTTACTGGTTGGTTTACTTTTGTTTGGTGTCTTAAAGTTCTTTTTGTAAGCTCAGTGCAAGTGTGAAGGGACCAGTGGTGGAGAAAGTATTCAAAAAATGTACTTAAGTAAAAGTAAAACTACCACATTAACATTTGTACTTAAGTAAAAGTAAAAAAAGTACTGGCTTTTAAAAATACTTAAGTATTAAAAGTAAAAGTACTTGCTGAATACATAACCTAATCGCTAATATCATTAAGTGAACCGATCATATTTAATTTTAATACATCAGTAATGTCCCATTTTAATGAACAATGCCACAGATAAACCATGTTTTATTGTGTTTACTCTGTAACATAGTTTAGACTTAGATATGTGATTCTATGCATCATAATTTCAGGGACGGAAACATCTTGTCTCCTAACATAGCATGAACTTCATTTTTTTGCCACTAATGGCTTTTATTTTGAAAAAAAAATCCATCAGAAAGGGGATGGAAAGAAGGTGAGTGAGGGAGGACATGGAACCAAGGAGCCACGTAGCAGAGTTGTAGTCAAGACCACCGAGACCAAGACCAAGTTAAGACCGGCACCCCGCGCTACGTGACACAAAAACATTAAGCTTTACCTTCAAAATTGCTTCTCAAATTGATCTGAAAGATCCACATTCCCATAAAACACCTAGATATTAAATACCTAGAGCTGAAATAAATTTAATCAGTAAATATCCGTCCAGAAGAATTGGACCGTTCCTGAATGTCATATCAGACTTTGGTCACAGCGTTGTCCCATATTTGCTACACCTCAGTCAACACCTCCACACAATAATTCAGCGCATGAGTGACAACTTTTTTTTCATCACAGATGCAACATGTGTGTCTCAGTCAGTACAGCTAGCTTTGCTAGCATCACATCCACAGATCTTACCTTTCTTTAAGCTTTCCTTTGAAGTGACGCGAAAAGTTGGACGAAGTCCCCACCGTCTGTGAAAGCGAAGCGCTGCTTATTTTACATGTCGCCATATCTTATGATTTATGCAGCGCTATGATCACACAGACATCTTCTCCTGCTCAGAGGAAACCACTGCGCATGTCTGGAGCTCCGCGTGCGAGTAAAGGGGGAGGCGAAGGATGACAACAGACACTAAGTCACGTAATTGCTTGGATTTTACGGCGCCACCTTAAGTCCCTGAACTTCACATTGTAACGGACAAAAAGCGCAACGCGACTTGGATGTAACTAGTAACGTGACAGTTTTGTAGAAATGTAGTGAAGTAGAAAGTACAAATACTTACTGTAAAATGTAGTGGAGTAAAAGTAAAAAGTATCTATTATTAAATCTACTTAAGTAAAGTACAGATACACGAAAATTGTACTTAAGTACTTCCCACCACTGGTCTGGTGTGGTAGATCTGAGCCTCTATTGCTCTGGTGTTTAGGGCCT
>NW_006800350.1:211701-219790 GCF_000485575.1 Poecilia formosa
AACTGAACATAAAATAGTTACCCAATCATGTTGTCATGATATGGTTCAAATTGGCCTGGAAATACATAATAGGCTACTCCCTCTTTAAATTTCAATCCAAATTCCACAAAAATAAAAAAAGGGCTAACATAAAAAAATAATTATGCACAAGTTACCAAAGATTACTTAAACATGTTCATATTTAGGCATGTTGTCCACAATGTATATTTCCAAAGAACATGAAAGACTGTTCTGCCTGGCAGTTAAGAGGTTAAATAATTGCTCACAATATGTCTACAAACTCTGAAGAATATTTGTTCAAATAAAATGTTATTACATTAACTAACTTACACCCAGCTATTAATGTGTCTTAAATTTTTGGAGACACATTCCATCTCAAGTAATTGAGTTAGGTGAGTGTTGGCTGAATCTTTCAGGACCAAACCCAATGCTCCTGTACGCTGAGTGGCTCAAATTCACGACTAGTTTTACTCAAGTTGTTGACACGATGCTGCTGCTTCAAGACAGCTGGGAAATACAGAAAGCCCCATTTCAAAGGGAGACAAAAGTGTCACACAAATTTCTTGCAACAACTTCACATTGTAAGTGATGCTGGTCAACAACCACAGAGCCATCAGATGGTGAATCATTTATTCACCATTGGACAATTTCTGGACTTTCTCTGAACGATTCACCAAAATCGTGTGGATTGTTTTGGTTTGTGTTTGAACTAGGCCACGCTGCTACGCTGCTGTATTGCTCAGGTCTAAGGAGAATCTGAGCACATGGAAAAGTTCATAATGTGAACAATCAGTTAATAGGCATTTTTTTCTTTCTCTTGCTCCCAACTAGTGATTGGGTTGCTAATTAGCTTTTCACAGCAAATGATAAAAAACAGCAGATTTTTTTCTGGACAGGTTTGGCAGTGGCTCCACATCTGTTGCTCCTTTACCGTTCCAGACTGCCAGTCTGCTATCACTAGCTTCTAATTAAGGTGTGATTCAGCATGCAGACAGCACATTGGTTAGCCGTACTGCTCCTTTTGAATGTTCAAATAAAAATGGACACCTCTGCTCTGTTTGCCTGCACCTTTGAGAAATATTTTTACTGATAATCAGGAACCCACACCTTCATGATTACAAGATCATCCATAGCAGCAGCAGATGCAATAGCTTGATCATCAGATCAGCTTGAGAGCTGTTTCATAGCTGCTTAAAACACAATCAATAAAACACAGGAACAGGGACAAATGTTTTTTTTTCATTATATGAGTTTTATATGTTTTTTAATCTCTAGAATATTTTTACTGTATTAATTATTTTACAGTTGGTATCCACTCTGAGATTAAGTTTTAATAACCACAGGTATATTAAAACATAAAGTGGAAGGAAGTATGCCTTTGTGGTTATTTCAACATTTGCAATGTCATGTAGGTTCAACCTGAAGAAAACAAAAAAAACACCTCATCACATTGAATATTCAGTCCTGTGACAAAGTAGATAAAAAACATTTAACAGTCACAAATGTCTATGCTGTGTAAAGTGACATCTTTGATTTCATATTTTTCTTCCATTATTGTATGTGTTGACATTTGTTGTTCCAGCTTTTTTTTTTTTTTTAAAGGTACAGATATTCTCCTGCAGGACTAGACTTGAATGCATCATAGAGTTAAAATGATCATAAAAAGCTTTGTAGAAATGCAGCTGGTGGAGAAATCCCCAGTGGGAAACCTCAGCTGGCCAGTGCATTAGCTACAGATGGGCTCGACCCATTTCAGGCATGTTCTGTGTTCTCTAAAATGTAATGTCAAAGCACAGCAATTTAAGCAACAATTTCCACTATGGTATTCCTAATCATGTGCTTTGTAAAACTTTTAATCTTTAACTGAACTCACACTGAGGGTGAAAGTAGGAGGTCTATCCCAAAGAACTTATCAGGAAGTTGCATCAGAGACCATGGACACCAAGAACCTCTGTTCATTCTTTTGGAGACCATAACCAGAATTGTAATCTTCAGCTTCATATTTTATTCAAGCAGTATTTAGTGTGGGTGCATAGTGCAGAGCAACAGTAAAAATGCACACAAATCTCTTGATTTGGCCAGGAGGTGGGGGTTTGAACCCCTGCTCCTTAAATCACTTCACCATTGTGTCTTTGGGAAGACATTTCACCATTTCATCCATTTTCCCTGTAGTAGCTCCTATTTTCTTTCAACTGATGTGAACATCTCAGCATATTGTTAACCTAGTTGTCTGCCTTGTTTGGTGCTCCTTTGTTTATCTGATTCCTGGTTTGACCCTGGCCTGTCTTGGATTGCTTCTACTGTTTTTTGGACAGTGGATCTTTGGACTCCATCCAGCTTTGCATCGACTTCACTCATAGAGAATGTTTCTCATAATAAGTTGTGTCAAATTGTTATCTGAGTCTGAGTTGTGTGTTTGGATTCAAAGTCTGACTAACTTGTCAGGTGACACAGACTGAATGTAGTTTACCACTCTCAGCATGTAAATATGTGGTTCAGTGGATGAAAGTGTAAAGCACTTTGAAGTCCTCGGACCCTTTACCATTTGTTCCACACAAATGTTCTATGTGGAGTTCAACACTGACTGACATAGAGTAGCGGTTTAGGCATCATTAGAATTTTGAATTTGCATTTGGGGGAAGAGTCAGACTTAGAGTGGTTAAATGATCTCAATGAAAAGGCAAGAAGCAGCTAACCTTGATTAGATAATGGAGACCAATGACAAGGTTACCCTTGGGTCTTACATGTTGAAGGAACTGGACATAGCAGGGTTGTGGTTTATACAAATTTTCATTGTTAAGGAGGACTGGGACAGCACCTCTGGAGGAGGAGACCAGGGTGGTCGGCCCAGGTTTCATAAAACAGGAAAAGAGTCTGTTCCAACCTTAAAGGGGTCACATTGCTCAGTTGCCCTGGCTAAAGCTTACCCTAGGGCATTGCAATAAAAGCTCTGACCTACTGCCAAGCCCCAGACTCCGGAGGAGCAGTAGGGCTTTCATCGTGGGTAGGGAAAAGTGGAGCTTATCTTTTAATTTGCAGAATTGCTGAGTGGTCATGGGAATATACTTATCCTGTCCACCTGGATTTTGTGGATCTGGAGAAGGCTTACAGCCATGTCCTCTGAGGATTGTTTTTTCTGCAAAACACAGTACCTTTAAGCTTTTTAACATGTATCTAGTCCATGTTGGGCCGAGGCATGAAAAGTTCCTCTGCACAAAATTGAGCTTGTTTCCCAACGGGGATTGAACTAACCAGGACTGCCACTTGTCACCGATCCTGTCTGGGGTACAGGATCTCAATAGCAGAGAAGAAAGTGATGGTTTGAGCCCCCACAGTCTCATCTTAATGATTTCCATATTATATAATTGTGTTGGTGTCTGTTGACTTTCAGTGAGGACTTAAATGACCATTCATACACATATAGTCAGTCATAGTCAATGGTTACAACCATAATTACATTAACTTATTTTCTACCTAATAACAAATAAAATACATGTAAGGTGTGACCGTTACTCTAGCCAGGTGAAACCACCATCTGGCTGAGGCAATATACCTTAACTCCCAATTCTTTACCTCATCTTAACACTAAAAGCTGCTGCTCAGAAAATAGCATTTGTATTGATTTTAGCTGCTGGACCTTTTACAGTTTACATCTCATGGTATTGTTGTCACTGTGTTCAGGCATCTTCATGTCTCTCTGCCCCTTTATGTCGCCCCTGTGGGCATTGTTGAATATAGAGCTGAGCAGATTCATCCTGTAAACAGAGCATCAAGGTCACAGTCAGCTGAGGGAAATGTGTCCTAATAAAGCTCCTACGGCTCAAGCTGAGGCTGTAACGAAGACCGCATAAGGAAACAGTCTGACATTAGAAAGCTGTAAAAACTATCCCTGCAACAAAGGAAATCATCAATTTAGAATGACATAATTACAGAGGACTGAGAAAAGTAAAAAAAAAAAGCATAAACAGGCACATTTTAAACAATTTCATGTTTGTCCCTCTTTTCATATATCATGTAGATTCATTGTAGATGGAGTGAAATATTTCATACCTTTTAATTTGATGATTATGGCTTACAGTGTCTTAGAAAATTACAATATTAGATAAGATAAATAAAACAACTAGATATTTTTTAACATTTCCATTTCTGCATGAATTACTTCACTCTTGACAATCCTCCATGTTAAGGCCAATTTGTTGGCTAGTCACAGAAACATCACGGCCACTGAACCAGACTTTGGTAGTTTTGGCAGTTTGGGTCAGCACCAGAAAATGAAATCAGCCTCTCTATAAGGGTTGTCAGCAGAAGAAAATACTCTAAAGTTTCCTGTAGCTGGTTGTGTTGACAGGAAACTTCCAAACAGATGATAGACTTTAAGCAAACTGAACTCTGTAGTTCTCCACTCTTCCCTCAGACTCTGGTGCTTTGCTTTCCACATGAAATGCAAACCTTATATTCATCTGAAAGGGAGTCTTTAAAACACCAAGGAATGAATACTTCTTTTCCTCCTTAGTGAAGGTAAACTTTTCCAACATCATCTCTGATTCTCTAGTAGTTTGACTTGATACAACTTTTGTAGCATTTGAACTTTTTACAAGGATTAAAGCTTTGGAGATGTAAATTTATATGGTAATATAATTTGTTCTGAAATGATTTGTGTTTTGGAGTCAAGAAGAAAACGTTCATCTCACCATCTTTTGCTTTAAGTCAATACTAACATTGCTGCTGCCTGTTTACCATCTGTGGTACTACTCTAATCGCTCCTTGGAGATGAAAAATCCATATGCATTTGCATTTTAGTCATTTCTTGCTGCCATTTCATTTTGACAGACAAGACATTGATTAAGATATTCATGTTGATGCTCTGCAGCAATTAGTACATGACCTGTTCTGTTAAGTACTTTGCTTTTCAAACCACAAGGGAGTTTTAGTGTTCAGCACAGCAATAAAGCAAACCTCATGGAATACCATTCAACAAGGACTTTTACATAGGCTACAATAAATATTTTTACTTCATTTATAATGTCAGTAAACGCATCAGGAACTATGTTGTTTTAGTTTTATTAAAGTTTATGATCAGTTCTGATTAATAGAAAGTATATTCAGTCCAACAGTTATTAAGCCACGTATCACAATAACCTTTGTGGTCGGTTCAAATTGTGAAAATTGGAAAACAAAAAAAAACACATTTTGGTGTTTCAAAATTGAATTGATTATAAATTGTTGAGTATGAAAGGGCAGGACATTATAAGTTATCATATCTTCTACCTGCTCCTTTTCGAACAGATAATATAAAATTGCATGTCACTTGGGAATAATCATTTGTTTTAACTTGTATTTTTTTTTTAATTTTTTTATTCTTTCTTGTTTTTCTTATGTCTGTTTGAAATGAATAAAAAAAATAATAAAAACAATAAATTTGCTTAATGGCAACACACCAATTTTTGAAAAACAAAAAAAACAAAAAAACAAATGTTTTTTGATTTTATAAAAGCATGCAGTAGGATGAGGGCTTTTCTTTGGCTGTATGGAAATTAATGTATTTTGCGAAACTACACACTTTTCTGCATTATGCAAGTCATGATCAACAGCACCAAGTTTTGCACACATTTGTAATGGAAGTGCAGCTATTGGCTGTAAAACAAAAATATTTGCATAGAGATAATAGCTAACAGGTTGATGTTACTGACAGTAACATGTCCTGAATTAATCCATCTGTTGTTCCACTTCTCTTCAATTCTCTTCGTTCGTTTAGACAAAAAGCTGCGTTTAGTCATAAAAGTCTTCAAAAAGAATAAATCAGTAGCAAAGCTACTCCAACATATTACTGCTGTGTGGTGTAATTCTAGAGGTAACACAGCATGAAGACCAAAGCAAAGCTGAATTTTAATCATTAGATTTAAAAATGTGTTTTGGATCCAAATAAAAGTTTAATTTCCTTTTTGGTTTTACTGGCAGAACATTACTTCTCATTTAGGCCCAGCAATGAAACAGTAGTGATTATAATATGTACTGTGACAAAGCCTTACATCTATTTCCTATAATAGCCTGTGTAGAGAAAGAGAGATGGGGAGAGTTTCTCTCTGATGGAAACCATAGCATGTAGGACGCAGAGGTCAGAGCCAGATGATATTTTGCCCTGCTGTTCTGTCGCCAGATGAAACAGCAAGAATGATTTATGGAGGCTGCTGTACGGCAGGCAGCGCAGAGAACAATGTTTTCACTGGCCCCAGCAGACACGAGCAAAATTGGGTTACTTGGAAAATGTAAAGACTCTGTCTAAGACTAACAAATTTAATCATGGTCATCCTCCCCTGCATGTTGTTTTTCATCTGGTTGGATTACAGAGGTTTCTCCTCTCTCATTGTGTCTCTTTGGCAAACACACATGTCGTCCTGGTCAAATCGCTGCAGCACAGCACTGGGGTATCTGTAGGGAGTAGGAAAAACTCTGATTATATATTAAAGCAAACACCACACTAGGTTTTAACAGTCCTTTTCAGAAAAAAAGAATACATTTCTTTGCACATACTATTGCAGGAATGCCAACATAATGGAACTGTCAGTCATAATGTTAAGGCCTGAGCTTTGTGGATAATCTAACCTGGCAGTCCTGCAAAAGAGAAAACAAAGCTAAACATTGATGTCACTGAAGACTGAATCTGCTCTCTTAGGATGTTTCTGACTGATTACAGGAGCTGCCAAAAAAATGAAGAGGAATGTTAAGAGCGTCTTATTTCTTCTGAAATTCAGATTTGAAACTGTGTAACTCGGATCAAATGTTTAGGTTTTTCCTCCACCATCTTCTAGCGATAGTTTGATGGAACTTTTTCTTCCTGATAGAACAGGCTCAGGTTTGAACGTCTCCTTGCTAACACGCACACCTTTTCAGGTCTGACCACAAATTTTCTGTAGGACTGAGATCAAGACTTTGTGATGGTCACTCCACAACATGACTTTGTTTTGTGTTTGCCAATATGTTTCTAATCTTTGACTGTTTGGAAAACCAACACTTTCCCATATCTTCAGATTTTCCATCAAATCTTTCACACAATGTTCTTTCCTGGTGATTTCTAGAGTAGCTTTGCAATTCATGTTGATACAGCATAGTAGCTGTATTCAACTGACCGTGTAATTGCATAATTTGACATTTTGAAAATAAATTTGCCTCATGGAGACAATCCAATTTAGGAAAACCTTGTCTTTTGATAAAAGTTGTGTCACTCGATTGTTGTCCATATCAGAATTGGTTTATTTTTCAAAGCTGGCATGGAAACAATTTTTCTGCATCAGACGAGTCACATGATCAACAACCAGATGTTACTACTGGGGCAAACCACGAAGAAGAAGACAACAGGAAGTAGTTGGAGGATTGTGGCGCAGCAGTATTTTTAATGACTTATCATGTCAACAAACTTAGTCGTTTGATTTTAATTGTACGTTTCGCCACAAAAGCCTAATTGTGTTTTTTTTTTTTATTTAGGAGAAGAGTGATAAAAGTCATAAGTCAAAACAAAAAACAGGTTATAATTTTTACACAGTGGATTAAATGTCTGGTCTTCACTGAGCACTTACAGTAAGCAGGACTATAAAGATTTATGTTTTGCCATCTTTGAAAAAAAATAAAATTCCCCTAACTGCCACCAACAAAATGGAATTAAACATAAGCAGAAAATCCTCTTTCTTACCTTGAAGCCGATTTTGGACTTGGCTTCAGGGATTTCCTCCCATTCAGCCACAAGAGTATTAAAAGAGCTGCAACATGATATTGGTAGATAAGGCCGCACTGGAAACCTGATAACCACTGCTGCTATTTCATTACTTTAGTTGAGCCAATTTATGTCTTGCTGAAGGCTGGAAAGTTTGGCTGGAAACCACAGTTGTTAAAATTTGCTTCAATGTATTCTGATTAAATTGGTCAATGGAAATAAAACAATAAAAAAGTAATAGTCTTTAATTAGAGATTCACCAACAAGGTTTTTCTAGTAAAGCAATCCATCCATCCATCCATCCATCCATCCATCCATCCATCCATCCATCCATCCATCCATCCATCCATCCATCCATCCATCCATCCATCCATCCATCCA
>NW_006800350.1:219800-230528 GCF_000485575.1 Poecilia formosa
ATCCATCCATCCATCCATCCATCCATCCATCCATCCATCCATCCATCCATCCCTCCATCCATCCATCCATGCTTATCTAAGTTCAGGTTTTGGAAACAACAGGTCTGGAACTGTCATTGAACTGCCAGTCATAATGTTAAGGCGTAAGCTTTGTGGATAATCTAACCTGGCAGTTAGATTATCAAGTTCTGGATAATCTAGCATCTGGTTCTGTCCTAACCAGAACTGTTTGGTTAGGAGAGTACCCAGATGTTGCTCTTCCCACAGATGTTCTCCAGCTCTTTCTTGGTGGCATTCTTGGTTGGATGGGGTGGAGGAAACACACGTTTCCTCCACCCCAAATTTGTTACAGCTCTCCTTCATGAGCGACAATCAATGGAAATCCCCCCAAAAGATCAACTAGTATCCTGACCAAATGTCTAAACTACCGTAGCTAACTCGTCTCGATGTGGGTGGGTCTACTTCAAGTGATAACTGAAGCTCATTTCAGGATCTTGTCCTTCCATTAATGCTACATGGCTTTATTTTGATGATGTTTTGTTCAACTATGGTAAATTCCATTTTTAGTTCTTGCTGTTCAGTAAATAGTCCTGCATTTTCCAGGTGCCTGGCAGATTGATATTTAAGCTGTATATTTAAAATATACATTCCCTAAAATAGTTTACTGGTATTTATTTTTGCCAAGGCACAGTAATCCAGCCCAAGATAAATATGGCACAATTTATTTTTTTTTCTTTTTAATCAGTTAAAGAACTACATTGTTAAACATCTATGCCTGTCATTGGGAGTTCAACTTGGACTTTTGATTCATTCATGGGAGTGCAATCATTTTTAGAAAATGTGTGGAGGCAGATGCAATGATGGGGGATTTAGAATTTGAGTTAGAATAAATCCTTTGCTGCCATCACCTCTTAACTCCTCATTTACATGGACAACAAGTCATAAAAAAACGGCCCAAAATCCTCAGGTCACCGCAGGCCTGCAGCTGATAAGAAAAAACTGCCAAGGAAGTTACACTGAAGACAATATTTTCCAGATGAAAATGGGTTCAGGGGGATTTGTGCTTTCTGCAGGTCATTATTACCTAGTCACCACTTACCTGCTCATATATTGACTGTGGAGATTTCATATTCATCTGTTCAGGGCTCAGCTACCCAGGGAAGGAAATGCAATCAACTGACTTTGCTGCTGAGGTTTCTGCTTGCATTTTAATTTGTGTTTGAGCGCCACGGTGGCGGTTCCTGCTGCAGCCTTGTCACTGTGGGCCTTTGGGCTGCATTCGAGATGCAAAGAAACAACCAAACACTTCTATTTTAAACCAAAGTCTACGCACAACCTTTATCTCTGCCCCCTCCAATTTGGTGTGTTACCTTGTCACCGTGGCGATCGATATGCCTGGGTAATGGCTGCCTAGAGAGCAGCACCTCCTGAATGACAGTTCTGGGAGCAGGGCTGAGTGATGGAGCATTGTTGCCAGCTTAATTAACTTCCAGTTGAGTCTTCAGCGAATGCATTCAGCACCCCACCAACATCTTCCTCACTGCATCATTCCTCTTTCCATCCCCACCTCTACCCCATTACCCTAAGCATAAACAACATGCCAATTAAAAAGGATGCTTGCACTTTCAAGCCGTTGTTTACACATGAGTTTCGTAATACATATTCATTCTGTTATAAGATTTTTGTGCAGGATAATGTATTATAGATCAAACAATGTTTGTCCGCTGAAAGAAAGTTTCCCTTGTGTCCTAAAGAGATTTTTCTATACACATACACACACACGCACGCACGCACATGCACGCAGACACGCACACACACACGCCTTGTTTATACAGAAGCCCAGCGATGCCAGAAGAGACTGTATAGAGACATCCATTGCGCTTCAGTAGCTGCAAATTACCATTAAAGATTTCAATTTTCCCCCTGTCACTTCAGTTTTAAGTCAAAAGCTAATTTGTTTGCCTCGTGGCAAAGGAGATCAATAGATTGATTCGAGAGAATGAAGGTAAGGTTGGGGTAATGTTGAAGAAAGGGTTTTCAGGTCCGTTTTATGGAATAAAAGATGAACCATGGGAAAGGTACTCTTCACAGTTCAGCTGTTTAAAGTGGATCCTTGAGAGCACAGAGCCCAACAGATGGTAAATGGACTGAACTCATATTGTGCTTTGCTAGTCATACTGACCATTCACCCAGTGGTACTTACTATAACTCTTTATATCATTAAAATTTAAAAAAAAAGTTTTGTAGATGTTTGTATAGAAACATAGATATTAACACACATTGTACGGTAGTGTGCGTCACTAGTGATCATCCTGTGGGAACAGAAACAGAACAATTAAAAACACATTTTTGCTTTTTACACAGCTTTATATTATTATCCAAGAGTTACTATGACTGGAAGTGATTCACATGTTCCATCCTCCTCATGTTTCACACAGGAAGATCAATAATGGTGCACTTCCTCCAACATTCATTAAGGAATGATTGTTGGCTTCTCAGAATATAAATACATGTGGGTGTCTGTTATGATTGAAACATTTTGGACTAGCCAGTAGCTTTAGCCTAACCAACCATGTGCCATGTCAGCAAATAAAGTCCAAATTAAAAACTCATAAAATGGATCACAATCAAATTAAGCATGGATAGTCATTCAGCAACAGTAATTATAGACCTATTGTTATTATTCTGTTCACAGTTTTTACCATGAATTTAATGTCAATTTAATTTGCATTTTATTCAGAAAAGATTGAACAGCAACAATGTTACGCTTTTTTTTATTATTCAAAATTTGAAGAAAACAGATAAATAAAAACAGTTTTTATTTTTTTTCATTTTAAGAAATGTCTTAAATGACTCATCATAGGTGTAAGTATACCTGTCAGCTTTGTGAGATATTAAAATATACTGATTTTTAACTTTACAGATGCTGCTAGAAATAGAAACCAGGCTCATATAAAGTAGCTATTGGTGAGCTAACACTGTTTTGTGGGATGCTTTTCCACCTGACCTAAAAGTTTGAAGGCTCAGCTGAGGAGCTTCACAAGAATTATTTTCCTCTGATTTTACCACCATCCCAGCAACAATTCATTTCTCATTTCCGACTTGGGTGAACACACCTGGCTAGTGGTTGTGGTAATAGAGGAACTGATTTTTTTCACTGATTATCTGATAATATGTCTGCAGTTTTAAAGCCAGACTTTACCTGTTACACACCAAAACCAAAAGTCATTTGGTTTTTCAAGGTTCTGCAAACATAATCAATCATAAGTCCCTTTATGGATATCATCCATCCTTTGCTTTCTGCTTATCCAAGATCACGACTCGATGTACATCAGTGAGGCAAATGCAGATGTTCCACTCCTTCTGCTAATTCTGGCTGATCCTCAGGAATTCCAGGGGCCAATAGGATGATAAAGTTCCTTGGAATGTCCCCAGAAAAGCCAAATAACTGACATCTTTTTATGTGGATGAGCAACAGTTTGACCCCAACGTCTCACCCACTCTCCAAATCTAGAAACAGAGGAAGCTCCTTTCAGCTGCTGGCATCCAGCATTTTATTATTGTGTATTATCCAAAGATGAGATTTGGAACCTAAAAATACCAGTAAACTGGGAGGTTTACATTTTAAGTAAAACTGCTACCTCCACAACCTGACCTTGAATAAGTGGAAGACAATAGACGATAGTTTGGTTGCAGTGTACGTTGTTTTTGTGTGTGTGTGTGTGTAGAGGCTATAATTAAAGATATTTCTCTTTCTTACAATTAAGCACTTTATTTTACTCTGTTGCAGGTCATGTATGCAGCAGTCACAGGGGAATCCATCTTGCCAAGATCTACATGATGTGTGTGGGAGAGGCAAATTGGCACAGTTTGCAGTTATCCCTCTGAGTAGTGAGACCTTTCTTCACTGTAGTAGGTAGAGAAGTTAAACCATATATATATATAAGTAAAGACATTTTGCTTTCATGTGATCAGAGCTCCTTCCTACTCGTTTTTCATTTCCTTTAAAAGATTTGAACCAAACTGAACTCCTTAAAGATATTTTCTCCACACTCATGTTGTGTGTAACTTGTTTTGAGAAAGAAAACCACCCAGTCAGTGCCAATAAGCAATCCATTCCTTTCTTTCTTTTGTTTCTTTTATTTATTTATTTTTTTAGAAAATACCGTGATATTTTATTAAAAATGTTGCAGAAAAAGTTTATACAGGGGTCCAGCCAGAAATAGGTCTATTATCACTTAAGGCAAAACTGCAAAGAAATAAGACAAACCGAGGATTTTAAAACTACAATAAAAACCCTTGTTAGCTTGAGTGGATTGGGGACCAAATGACAAGAATATACCTTTTTATACAATTTATAAATGCAGCGTAAAATTTTGTGGATGTAATTTTTTTCTCCTGATATAGGATGCAAAATGGAAAGGGCATTAATGGGGACTTATTTTGTTTTCATAGTAATTAATATTAATATTTACACTCATTCACTTGCTTGTGTAAACCAAAATATCACAAGTCTGGCACAATATTTTACATATTGCTAGCATATGACAATTGGAAATATCTAACATAGATGTCTTTACAAACATACCCAACTAATATTATTACAAAAAATCACTGCCTTTTTTAATTCCTAAAGAATACATTGCTGGTCACATTGTAAGCTCAGGCAGAGCTGAGATTGCAAGACAAAAATAAGCAGGAAAAAAAAATCCACAAAGAAAAGCAATAGAAGCAGAACAAGATGAGATCCAGTCAGACTGAAAATACTGAGTTAATCTCCTTTCCGGGCCTTGAGTGTCTTAAAAAGTGAACACCAACCAACACACAAGACAGTACTGCATATGATGAACTGAAGAAATCTCCTCTGATGGGATTGTGTTCGCATTTTGGTCATTCTGACAAAACTAATGAAACACAAGCTGTAGCCAGAAAAAAAAGATTATTTTTTGGGATATATTTACACACACAAAACTGAAAGCACAAGCCAAAACAAAACAAACAAAAAAAAAATTAACCATCCCAGCAAAAAAAAAAAAAAAAAAAAAATTTAAAACAAATCAAATATAGAAATAGCTCTTTGTATTTTTTAAAATCTTTTTAAAAACGTCTTTTATTTGCACGCATAATTATATTCCCTTTTAGTTTTCTTCTTCTTTTTTTAATTTATTTTTTATTTTTGCAAAGTTTTTATAAATACATATCAGACTGGGGTGTAGAATTGTGTGCCCAGGTCAGGTGTCCGATGCAGGAAAGATTCTGAAAAGATGAAGTTTCTTTGTTGCTTTCTTGTTGTCTTGTGTATTTCTGGCTCAAAACCTCCATAAAGGCTTTTTTGCCCCCTTTTAAGGATATTAACAGTCAGTTCTGGTTGCTTTCTTTTAAGTAAAACCTTCTATGAAGCTTTGCTTCAAAAAGAGTTACTAATGTAACATTCATTCTGAATTTCTGGAGAAGTTTATGAGCAATGCACTCTTTTAATACTTTTCAAGAAGGCGTGATAACAAAATATCATCTGCTTAGACTCGGAGTCTGTGCTTTTCAGTCAATTTCACATATTTGCTTTGTGTTGGAATCTGGATTGGTCCCGGCCCAGTTCAGCTATACCCGCGTTGTCGAGTGGCCGTGGGGCAAATTGGTACTGTTCTGGCTCCCGCCAAACGTGTTGAAGTTGTGCAGAGGCTGCATGCCAGCCAGCGAGTTTGGGATCATTGTGATAGTGCTGGGTGTCATCAGTGGGATGTCGTCAGGCGACCGGCGTAGCGTGAGGGTGTAGTCAGGGGGACAGGTGAGCCGCAGCGTGTCGTGGCTCTGCAGGGACTCACACTCGTGGTGATGTTCGTGCTCAAGCTGCTGCTGCTTCATCTGTAAAGACATCAGCTCCTCGCTCTGCATGTGCGCCACATCGTTGGCTGTAGTAGAAGTGTTCGCCGGGGCGGAGTTACGCTGCGGGGTTGGAACTCGGCGGTTAGACTCGTGTCGCCGCTTGTCTTTCTTGTAGTAGAGTGCCGCGAAGGCGAGGATGTTCAGAAAAAGCAGCGACGCCCCTACGGCGATGGTGACACTGAGCTCAGTGGAGTAGTCTCTCTTGGTCTCAATCATGACGGTTGATTCCTCAGTCAGGTCTCCACTCTTGCGCTGGTCTGTGGTTTGCTTGGTGTTGGCAGAAGGGACTCCTGGGTGGCGTGTGGTGGACGGCCAGTTGTTTTTCCCTGGAAAGCGTTTGGTGTAAGGGTACGGGGTGGTGTCCTGCGGCGGTATCTTGGTGGTGGTGGACACATACTGGAAAAACTCATTTATATTGTGCAGATGTGGAACAAGTTCCAGCCAGAACGCGACCTTTGTAGCCCGGTAGTGATCCCGAACTCTTGGCTTTAGGCCAATGTGAAGGTAGAGCTGGTCTTTGGGGTTGTACTTAGTCCAGGCTACTTCTTCAAACCGGTTAGGCTTTGTGTGGATGAATTTTGTGTCTTGTGGAACTGGCTGATTTGGATCCCTGAAAGAGAGAAAAACAAAAACAGTATTCTTAGTAAAGGTTTTAATTCAGAAACCTTTCAGTAAAGTATTTTCCTATCAATCAGATCGCAACAGACAGTTGCTCTGTTGCAGTTTTTCATGTACTCACAACAAAATTCATTGTGTTTTGATGATAATTTAAGTGAAAGACAAACACAAGGTAATGGGTCATTGTGTAGGGATTGGATTTTTAAAGGTTTCTTACATCATCCTGAACAAACCAACCGCACTGTGAAACATGGTTGCATCAGCCTCATGCTGTGGGAATGCTTATATCAGCAGGGACTAAGAGGCTGGTAAGAGTTTACAGGAAGGTGGATGGAGTTAAATCCAGGACGATCCAGGAAGAAAAGCTGTTTGCTGAGTACTTGAGACTTGGGGGAAGGTTCACCTTCCAACAGGACAACCACCCTAAAAATACAGCCAGAGCTACGATGGAGACGTTTATATCAGTGATATCGACTACCGATACTCAATGACAGGTATTCTCAATGTCTTAGATCTTTTCCTGGTTGGGTGTGAATACTTTTGTTAAGAATCAGTGTTTAGAATCTAAACCAAACCAAAGCAAGTACGAATCTGTTGTTTCACTGAGGACTGATGGATGTCACGTCCAGCTGAGTTATTACCACATCTCTTCAAAAGTAATGCATTTCCAAGTGACTCCAGGATTAAATGAATGCTCTGTCACCACCTTCATATTTAATGATGCCTTATGGTTGGCAGGTTCTGAATTTTGTGCTAGTTCTGAAGGAAGAGAAAGTTAGACAACACTTGAAACATTTTCTTCTTAGATTGTGTTCAGTGAGAGGTGTTGTTGACCATGCATACATAACAAAAAAGATTTTATGAGTTGGTTGTCATATTTGGTGATTTGCCTTTACATACTTCTGTGATATGTCCTTTCCTTGTATCCATTTCTGTGCATGAATCAAATGATTGAAGGTGGTTGGAACTGATCTAAAGCAGCCACTGGGTAAGACTGAGGAATGGAATCTTGTCATTCCCTCTTACTGGTCCCAACTCATATGTGGGCCCTGCTGGTTTATTTTGAGCACATTTCATTACCAAAATCATAGGACTTTTTTAGTTCTTTTGTTCTTATCATGAGGTTTTCTTCTTATATGTTAGCAATACTTTGTTGTTTTATCATGGATTTTTAATCCTAAGATTGACCTTTCACTGCTCTAGTGACGCATAAAGCAAAAGGTATTTATTTGCAAATTAATTTAAATGTTATAGACATATTTCATCACTAAGCAGTAATACTGCAGTCTCCTGTGCTTTGCTCTGTTTGAGGTAGATGCCAGCAGTCATTTGGCAAAAGATGGGAAACCCAAAGGACAAGTGGCCTGTTCATTGTCCTTTAGATAATCTTGGTCCAAATAAAAAGACATAAATAAAATTAAATAAAAATAAAAGTCATGACAAAAAACATCATGAGTGACTGAAGAGAAATCTTCACACAAGGGTCAAAACCAGAAATCCACTGCTTAAAGGAAGGACTCATAGATCCCATTGGCAGCAGTTTTGCTCATGTTTTCACCTCTCTGATCAATCAGGTAATAATCTTTTGTTGAAAAATTCAGACTCTGCTTTTAAATAAAATATTTTTAAGTACTTTATTAGAATCAGAATGATTTTATTGTTATTTTACCGAAATCTGTTTTTGAAAGAGAGTCAGATATTTTTAGGTGCATTGCTGTCTGTCGATGTCGATTCTGCTCAGATTGGACATTGACCTCTTTTATGTGAACATCTTAGTCAGGAATCACCTATTCATGCAGATCTACATCCGTTACCTACCTGTGAGTATATTCACCTGTGAATAGGTAAATATACAATAGAAAAGTTCTACTTTCCTATTGTATCAAATGTTTACTTTATGCATTAAAATGCAAATTAATAATTATACGTTTTTTATTATTATTTTTATTTTGATAGGACAATGTATTTCTGTGAATTTTTTAGGTGATGTCTCTCAGGGTTGATGTGTACCAACAATGACAATTCTAGACCTCCATTGTTTGTAAGAAAATGTAAAAAATAAAATGAAATAAAAATCCACAGTGTGTCAAATACTTATGTTCCCTCACTGTGTTTTCTGAAAGGGCCTGCACAGCAGGTGTGGTTGAAATCATGCAGTGATGACAATCTGTGTGACGAGCTGGTTGGTAAGATTAAAGCCAAAAAACAAAAAAACACACCCTGACTACATTTGGATAGAGGGCCATACTAATCCTTTCTTGCCAATAACACACATTGATTGATTGGGTCATGGTTGGAACTTTTACTGGAACTTTTGTTCTTCTCCCTTGCAATCATAAAATCCATTAGTTGCATAAAATTCACCACAAAATCTAAATTTATGAATTATAATATTTGAAAATCCTAAAAAGTTAGTGGAGCATAAATCATTTCCCAAAAATGTTAACTTGCCTGTTTTCCTTTTCTATTTGTTTTACCGTTCAAAAAAAAACAAAGGCAATCAAAATAAATAACAGTTTTCTGCCTTTAATGCCTCCCTCACTACCTTTGGCAGTCACAGCTTCCTCATTGGAACCAAGAACAAAGCTGCTCGGCTCAAGCATCCCTGAAAGCTTCCCATGTTTCAGATGGATTCTGTTTTGGCAAACACTTGATCCATTTTTCAGAACACACTGAGCCAGAAGCAGAGTATTTTCTAGGATAATAAACTGGACCAGAACACTACTGTGCCCTTCACTCAGTCAGAGGAATTTTGCCCAGGAATCTGTGCTAAATCTCCTGCAGAGTCATCACTGCTGAACTCTGCAGCCCATTAGGATGTTGGTGTCAGTTTATTGAGGGTCCTAACAAGCAACTGAAGAAAAGTGTGTCCAAGTAATTGAGGCCTTTTGGGAAACAAAGCTGAGCAAAGACTTCTGAAACTGAGTAATTACAAATTTTAGATGGTCTACTGATTTTTTACACTGAAGGAATGAAAGTCAATTTATATCTGCAAACACTAGAGCAGATTTCCAGTCGGTGGCTACAATCATGCAGCCCACTGGAGCCTCTTTATAAGACTCTTCACTATTTCATAAGAGTTTGTTTGCTTTGTGTTGAAGACCCTGAACATTCCTACTTCTAAAAATCATTTACAGGCTTATTATTTTTCTGTTTCTACATTTGCTTCTTCACAGGATTTAAATGGTAGCCATTTAAAATTTTACCAGAGTCAAGAAAAATCTAATTTGATTGGTGACCATGAATGAAGAAGTATCACTTTTCTCTAGCTGGATAAATCCTCCTACACTTTAGAGAGTGTGCCTGTTAGCATCCTACATCAATCATAATATTGGGGTATAGTATGTACAATGGAAACACAATATTCATGTTTTACCTAAAATATTTGACCCAAGTCGTGGCTAATTTGATTATATACAAACATTTCTAAAAAGTGTTATTATTATTCTCATACTTAGGTCAAAATAATTCAGTTAACTGAGGAAAAAAGGAAAGCTTTAGTTAGATTTAACATCAAATAAAATTAATATAATTTTTTTTATAACTTAACTGCGCAATTATTTGGTTCCAACAGTATCACTGGTAGCTGATAGAAGCAGCACCTCTGCCTGATTAAACTGCCTCCTTAGGAAGGGTCAGAACAGTCATCCAGTAAGGTTCGGCCTCCAGCTGGTAGCTGCATATGGAGCCACACAAAAACGATTGCTGGCATGTGGTAAGAGTTCCCTCAAGGCCTGTCATTGCTGTACAAACATATGTTAGAACAGACATCACCCCTCCCACTGAATGCATTAGAGATAGATTAAACCGAACACTTTAAACCTTCCTCGCCGATAGAACCGCCAATTATCTTACCTCAATTATTTACATCCAGATTTTTGTAATAATTGAGATTTCTTTTTTCTCCCCCATGATTAATTTTACCAAACACTCCCTCCATTTCTTCTGGCAAGTAAATTAAAAGTGAAATAAACTTCACCAGTGTGATGCAACAGATGCTTTAATGGACTTGGAGAAGCTGGAATGAATTCAGTGTTGCCTTTTAAATGTCTATGAACAATATTTACATTGTTGCACTGCAAGGGGACATGTTTCTAATCAATAAAATGTAACTTGAGACTGAAAATGTATTTATAAGTCATCTGACCGATTTGCCTCCTGTTATCCTCCTGAATGGGAACACAGTCTATGTTTACTTTCCTAGGAGGAATGTTCTACTCCAAGAGT
>NW_006800350.1:231101-252621 GCF_000485575.1 Poecilia formosa
GAATGGGAACACAGTCTATGTTTACTTTCCTAGGAGGAATGTTCTACTCCAAGAGTAGAGTAGGGTAAGTAGATGGTCAAAATGTGCATGTATGCTCAGTTGTATGTCTTGTTGGGTTCTGTGTTGCCCTGGAGATGAACTGGTGACCTGTCAGTAGGTCTCCCACCCATCACTAGAGAAAGTGTATCTGTGCCACTGCAAGGACAAAGTGGGTATAAAAAATGGATAAATGGTGTGTTTCACACACACAACATGCTGGGCTCAAACATTTCTGATTGACTGAAGTGTTGGTGCCATATGGAGACTAAGACAAAGTGCCACAATCCAAGCTAGAACATAAGGGAATTAAATGTCACTTTCACTCAATGGGGTAAAAATCAAGTGAAGATTTACAGTAGAAATAAGATCTTTACCTACACTGTAAAAAATCTAACACATTTTATTTTTCTTCATTTGGTATTAGACTAAATTTTCTATGAATTACAAAATGTACTTTTATCTGAAGAACAGCAGGGTAAGATACATTTTCAATTTTAAACTCAGAAATTTTCTCCTAATTTCTTAGTATTTGGTCAAACCTTTAAACTTTACAACTTGGGTCAAATGATTTGGTTTGCTGTAATTTTCACCAAGTCCTCTGAACAGAACTTGTGTTACTGGGTTCAGATTTTAGGCCAACAATCCTCTTAAACAGGATGAATGGTGGACATTGCTATGCTGTTCATAAAATAGTTTGAACAGATTAGGGAGGAACCTTCAGATATCTCAAAAGTCCACAATTCTTTTTTCAGATATTTGGACAGATCTTCTTTTGATTTTGTACAAGGAGCCAAAGTGGTTTATTTGTTGCCTTAACTTATATCTACAGTTTCAGCTGTTGATGTGATCCAGAGTTTGTTAACTTCATCATGCTTCATTTGCTTCATCATTCTGAAACACATTATGTTTCAGAATGGGTTAGATTTAAATCATTTAAAATCAGCTAATACAATGATTTAAATCTAACCCCCTTCCAGAAAAAATAAATTGTCAGTCCTGACTGATCTGAAACATGAACAGATCAGTTTAATTCATTGTCACAGAGAGTGTTAATCCGACAAGACAAGATATCTGGTTTAACTTTGTATACAATGTGATTTTCTGGCATTTTTGTAAGTTTTTTTTTCTTTTACTATTAAAATCAAGCAATCAAGAAAAACATAAACTGTATTTATTTATTTTTTTTTTCCAAAGTGAACACATTTACATATCGTCACCTTCCTAGGTCATTTTTGGCCAAAAAATGATTAAGGCAAAAAAAAAAAAATGACTGGAGGTGTTGTTTAAGGAAGGTGACAATATTCAATAGAAGATCAAATATTGATCACCTCCAGTTCTTCTATATTTCTAATTACATCTACCATTTTCTACCAAATCAGAACTGACAGTTTTTTGTAGCGAAATGCAATCTGGCGTGATCACAACTGGAGACTTTGCAGTGAGGTGGGGAGACTTGCTGAGAAACAGCAACTCTCCAAGTGATAAATTTGCTTTCAGTAAACGCCGTCTTGGAAGTGCATAAAAAAAGCAGCAAGAGAAAAGAGCCTACCTAAAATGTGTGTGAGGAGACCAATCCCCCCGCTGATCAGGCATCAATTGAATTGGAGCCAAACAGCAAGCGGTGAAATGCTGCAGACTATCATGCTGATCAAGACTTTATTTATTCGCCTGAAAGTGAATTTTCAGTGTGACTGGGCCGCAAACAACCTGATGCCTAATCTCAAGGTGTGTGTGAAGCAAAGAATCGTGATCCAAATATAAATAGCAAGCAAATCCTTTCATCAAATCCAGCACTGCAGCAGCACCAGGGCAGGATTTAATGTGTTTTATTAACCCCCACTTGATCTCTGTGACTCACCGACTAATCATTAAATAGCTAATCATAGCAACAATATTTGTTGATACCCTGTCCCTGAATCCAGGTTTGGAGCATTAATGTTAAATGTTATTTTAGAAAACATTTAGCTGGTAATTTGATTCATCAAGAGGCATCTAGAGCTTTATACACATCTCCGGTTATGAGAGTGCAATGTGAAATGCTGATTATCTTGTACTAAGACTTCAGAATGTCTTGTGTGCATAGTGTGTTGAAAAAGTCTCACACAAAAAACTTTAAGTGGGTGTAACCTTGTACAAGTTGTACAAGAACCTTTGTGAACCAGTAAAATAAACAAATAAATAAAATCAGCTTTTACAGTGATTTAAATCTAACCCCAAACCATGCTTGGAAAAAAAAAATAGTTCACTTAATGATTCAACAGCTTGTAGAGACATCTTTAGCAACTTATAGTAACTGCTTTCTGTATCGCTTTATCATATTACATTCCTTGCATAGATCAAGAGAGATATATGGCCTCACAGCCGACTCAGCACATTGCATGTTAATGTTTACATCCAGAGATTTTGCCCATGTGTAGGACGCTTGAGGGCAAAAAGACTATTATTTTACTTGCTATCCATTTTTTCTGCCACGGAAGAAAAGTTCAGTTAACAAAATGAAACCCGGAGATGTAGGTATTATTAATTTAGTTCACTGCAAATGGAAAAATGCAGCAGAAAAATGCTGAAAAACAGCTCCAAACCACCAGTATTCTTTTTCTTGCTCTCTGTCAGCTATGCTTCACACAGAGCCGTTGCCGTAGTGACTGACTGACAACACCTCCAGCTCCAGCTCCAAAAACCAAGCAAACATTTCTCACACAAAGGAAAGACACAAGTTTTACTTGATTGTCATGAGCTAGCACCACGCTCTTACCAAATAAAGGAAGTGTTAGCCATGCCAGCCAAGGGAAAGTACCTGCTGAATAACCAGGAGCTCAAAAATGAGGCACTCTACCGCAGATTCTCCTGCATCAGCCAGTATCAGCCACTGGCTCTGCTGGGCCTCTCCATATTCTTCTGTCTGTAAATCTGTAACATTCAGTTGTTACAGATTTAGGTGTTAAGGTTGTCAAAGTCAAGCTAGCATAGCTCACCTACTTTTAATTCAAACTTTTCCCTGATCTGGTGATATTCTTGGGCCTTATTATTGTTGTGGTATTGTTGGCTATTAATAACAAAGTGTCCCTTTTTCTTTCACATATCAAACGTGCATTTAAGATTTACAGTGTTATGTTGACAACTTGACAGCTAAAACCAATGGTAGTCATCGTTGGCAAGTAGTTTGTTGCCCTCCAGCAGGGAGATGGGGGCAGGATCTTTCATGCATCACATCAAGTTGCAATTTGTCTATAATATTGTAGGACACAGAGGACTTCTTGGTCCACTCATCGACTCTAATCAAATCCAGATCTTGTGGATTCAAATCAAGGTCAAATCATCCAGAGGACTTCTCCACTGTGCCGGCCGGTTGGTGTGAACGTATGGGGTCAAACATCTCTACTTTAGTTTCATCTGTTCACAAGTTCCAGAAGTTTTGTCTTTTTTCAAGATGCAGCTTTGTAAACCTATGTCATACTGCCATGTTCTTTCTAGCAAGAAGACGCTTTCCCCTTTAAGTTGTTTTAAAAAAGTCATGCTTGTTCAGTCTTTTCCTAATTATCCTGTCATAGTGTTTAGCATCTTAAATGAGGTCAAGAGGCTAGGATGAAGCTTTTAGGTGTTTTGCAGTTTCTCAGAGAGAATTTTGACCAATGGCCAGATGGCAGTGTAGCTACTGACACTAAATTATTGTAATTCTTGATTTTCACACTTAATCATGCATTTTTATAAATATTAACTGAACAATGTATGTATTTATTTATGTTCATCTTTTTATTTGTTTGTATTTTTAATTTATATTTACATGAGCCTATATAAAAATATTTCACAAGTCATTATTTTATTCATCATGGTAGGCGACTTTTTTCAGTTGCCTACCATGAAGGATGTCACTGAATGAAGGATGAATGGGAAAATGTACTTGAACATGCTTGATAAGAATCTGCAGATGAAATACAAGTGGATATTTTAGCAAGACATCTATACAACACACTTTGTGTGTTGGAAGAAAGTATAGCCTTTATAATAAAATGCTGCTCTGAATCAATTAAAATACCTGTGAAAACCTGAAGTGGCCTCCAGAACCAGTTTGTGTGGAAAAATGAGTCAAAATCTGCTGTAGTTTCTTGATATAGGAGACATTTTGATGCTGTCATTACCAACAAAATATTTTCTAATAAATATTAAATAAGTTCAAGACAACTTTTTCAATACTTATTCCATATGTCACTCTAGTAAATATATGTGAGAACGTGATATAAAACAAGGTGAATATTACGTAGGTCACCACATCTCTGGGTGTCATTTACAAATAACTAACATGAATTGAAGTGAAAATAAGACTGTTTAATAGCCATCTGTAGTAAATCACAGTGAGAAAAGACAAAGATAAGAAAGAAAATGTTTTAGAAAAACTTGAACCTTACCCTGTTTTTGCAAAATTAGTCCAGTAGGTCATGACGACGGCACTAAGCATCACATCGTTCTTTGAGAAATTGCAGTTAAAAAGATCTGTGGGGCCGATCATAGGGATCCCAAACACATATGGTACCTCGTCACCGTGGGCCGAATCGGCCCAGCTGGGCTTCATGTCACTTTGACAGTGGTGGTAAAAAGCATAAAAGTAGGTGGGGGAGCCGTACTGGGCGTGAAGGTCAGCTGTGGCCACAGCTGGCGCCACCCACTGGTGGTCGGTGAAGAGCGCCACAAGGGTCTTGCGACGGGTTTCTGGATTTTCCTTGTCTGCCCAGTCGGTGTACATGAATTTGATGGTTTCCCGCAGAGTGTCCTTTCCCTCTGGGTATCCATAGAGATGATCCACAAAGTCTGACACTGCAAAGTCAAAGTCGTTGGCAGACACTCCATCCTCACTGTCCACAATGCCATCCACAAATTTGAACCCCTCGCCCTGGTTGACGCCCAGCATGATGTCATAGTTCAGAAACTCCCCTTGTTCCATGAGAATCTGAGGGTCGTCAGGGATTACGTCGCCGTCAATGACAGGCCCAAAAGCAATGTGATACTTTGCAGGCGTGACGTACTGCTCGATCAGCTCCTTGTAGTTTTTCTTTTGCAGGCATTCCACCAGGTCGATGGTGTCCAGCATGTTGCAGCCCACCTTCTCAGCGAGGGATCGGGTGTACTTTGCAGGCTGGTAATTGACAGCCCAGCTGGACAGCGCTGTCCCACTCTGGATGATGGCTTTCTGGAACAGATCTGAGATTCACACTGGTATTAGTTAAACACTTCAAAGAACGCCACTTCTCTTTTATTGACTACACACATTAACCAAAAAGATGAGAATGTGTAAAAATTAAACATTAAGAATAATTAGAAATTCCGATTTAATTGGAATTCACAGTGTGGTGATAAAGTGTTTGCCCCCTTCTACATTCTGTTTTTGTTTCTTTCTTCCAAATCTGGCCATATGTGAGAAAGTAATGACTCTTTAACATCATTGTAGAGGAACTTTGGCCTACTGTGTTTTGTAGTTTTTCTTTTTTTAATTCAGCCAAATTAAAATGTTAAAAACAAACTTTTTTTTTTTTAACATTTACACTCTTAGATTGACATTCAGGACGTCCCTGAACCTTCACTTTGGTTTTTTGGTTTTATGAGTCATTTGGACATGAACGTCCTGGTGTGCTTTCGATCATTGTTCTCCTGAACAACTCAAGTGTCCTGGAGTTCAAAATCACAAACTGATGCCTGGACTTTTAGGGCAGCAAAACAGCCCTAGATCATCACTGTCACCACCATGACTATAGGTATGATTATCTTTCTCTGAAATGCTTTTCACAGAGCAGGATGGACACTATGATTTCCCCAGTAGTCTTGTGGATCATCAAGATGTTTTTTGATACATTTAAGATGGACCTTTGCATTATTTTTTGCTCAGCAGTGGTTCTGCCCTTGTTTCTCTTTCTTTTGTTGGAGTAATTAATTCTGACTCCAAGTGCAACAGGATCTAGATGGTTCTAAATGTTTTGTCTGTGATAGATGAGGGCTACCTTTGAGTTGGATAAAATTACTTGTCATTCCTACATCATTCCTTGAACACTTACCCCAACAGAAGTTTGCTGGGAAAAGCAGGTTGACTTCTACCAGCCTCAACAAAACACAGGGAGATGTAAGGATCTTGATCTGCCCTCAAAATGGTTTGAAAAGTGGATAAGGTGTTTCCGTTTCATCTGTTCTCGGATTATTTTTACATGGACAATATTATTGCCTACATTTGAAAACCTCAAAAGAACAAAATGAGGATTTTGAAATGCTTTGTCAAAGTGTAAGGTTAGGGTCAGCTGACATCAAAATAACTGTTTGTGTTAAACCATGAACAGTCATTCAAGTCTTTAAATACTTGCATGAATATTACAACAGGTTTCTCAGGCGGTACTTAGCACAACATTTCCAGCTTCCAATCAGCAAATAGGTCACAATACATTTTCCCCAAAATTTTGGTTTTAGACAGTTCTATTTATACTCATGCATACGCAGAGTAGTGACTCAACCAGGCCGATGTGGAAAGTATGTTTTGAGCTCAGAGCCGACATTTCCCAGAAGGCCTGTTTAGTTCTGTGCGAGATTTTACTGCCGCCGTTCTCAAGCTGATGGCGAGCTTCGGCTCAACCTCGACTCAGATATTCACTTCGAGTGACGGTGAGGTTTTATGAGCCTGGCATGTTGATCCACAAGGCTGATGATGCTGCTGTTTTCATGGCAGATTTACAGCATGGCGAATGCAACAAGCCACATTACATTTCTCGGTGATGTATTGCACAGAAAATAAAGGATTCTTGGCAAGGCATGGGCGTTTGTTTACGACCACAGCCCTGAGTGCTGCCCCTTCAGAAACATCCAGACTTTTACCTAAATGTAAAGTAAGCCATTCCTGCTGCAGCAACTACACAACACAGAAAAATGAAACAGATCTGCACACTGCAACAACAAAACCTATTGTTCTCTTTGATCTTCTTTAACAAGCTCTTGCCTTTTTGGATTACCTTTCAAATGAAGCCAAGACACTTTTACCTGTTATTTCAATTTTTAAACTTGTACAAAAGGGACTTTTTCCCCAAAGCCTGTGTTGTTAACATTTAAGTGGAGATATCTTTTAGTAAAACAAGGTTTTAAAGTCAAAACAGAAGAAATATTTATGAATAAAACATGAATGTACAGCTGAACCAATATATACTGTACCAAAAATTCAAAGGTTTTTCTCATCATGTCTGACACTGAATGAAACTAATCTTCATGTTTTTACCAACATCATTTGCATTTGCTAATATCAAAAATAATGAGAGATTTCTGTAAGACATTGTTATTCTTCTTCTACCATTCTTGACATTACAAAGTTTTCATTTATAGTGTCCTATCTGGGTATACTGCTGTCAAACTGATACATGTGCAGCTGAAACCAAAAAAAATTACATACACCAAAAAAAAGTCATTTTTTTCCTCAACGCCCCTCTTTTTAAATCAGACCAAACTTCTGCTGTTTAGGTCAGTTAGAATTACCAAAAAAATGTATACTTTATATGCCACAATAATAACAGAAAGAATATGTCAGATTCATTGATTTTCAGATGTTTCTGTAGAACCTAATTCAAAATTATAAACTAAAAATCCATCATTTTATAGATTTTTTCTAAATAGTGTATTTCTAGATTTAAAAGAAAATACCAAGGCACAATTCTGTTTGACAAGCTATTAGCTGTCGTTTGCAAAGTGGCCAATCCAGGAGAGCCATTCATTTCCCTGTCTCTTATTGGCTGCACCCTCAAGAGCAGATGCAATGAAAATGGCAGATATTAGGTTCTGCTGCAGTGCTCAGGTTCTTTCCACTGTGCTTTTAAAGACAATATCAAGTATATTTGGTGTCTAAATTGTTAAAATAAACAGTTTTAAATTATTATTATTATTATTATTATTATTATTATTAAATATTTTAAATGCAGCAGATTTTTGTATCCCAAGACAACAATTTTGATAGTTATATCAATTGTGTGAGTTTACAGTATAGAAGATTAGACACATAAAAAAATAATTTAGAAAAGGAAATTTTGTTTAGATGAAGAGCTGATGAAAAGTGCTGTTGGTTTAGTTTATGCAAGAACAGCTTAAAATCTCTTTCTGTTTTGCATCCATAAAGGTGGCATCTGGCATTATAATAATATTATCATCACTTTAATACAATATAATTCTCCTATTGACTAAGTAGTTGTCACAAATGCTTGGTTGTTTTTTTGTGGCTGTCGTCTTTGTTTATGTGATGAAGCTGTTTTCATTCCTAGGTTAACAAAATGATGCAATTTTCTAAAGTCTGAAGCATAAAATCATTTGAGAAAGTCTCAGGCTTTGATGCCCTGAGGCAGCAGCTGTGGCAAACAGAAGTCCACACCGCCAAGCAAATCTTTTCTGCTTTTCATGGATGTTTCTGCTCAACAACTTTAAATAAGTTGTAAGAGCAGAAGTAAATGCAGATTCAAAAGTCAGCTCTGGTTTTAGAAGTAAATGTTGCTGTGCTTTGAGATGGAAATTCAACTTCTCTTCATGACTCAGTGGAGGAGCTCATACCTTCTGAGTAATGCGAAAGGCAGAGCAGGCTGACGCACGACGCTCCAGCCCCTGAGCCGAAAATGGTCACTCTTTTTGGGTCTCCTTTGAAGGCATGGATGTTTTCTTTGATCCACCTGAGAGCCTGAATCTGATCCAGGAGGCCGTAGTTCCCCTTGGCTGCCTGGTCACCCGTGCTAAGAAAACCTGCAGCGATAAAAATGGAGAAAAAGATATAGCTTTTATTTATTTCAACAATCATAAGTGTTTGTGGTACCTGCAACAATGACTTGCTATTTGTGTTCATTCATGAGAAAAAGGTGTTCATGACTTCTAATCTAACAATATGGAAACTTATTTAAACCTTTGCTGTTACTGTGTCTTTAAGCAGATGCTGCTAATCAAATAGATGTGAGGACTTGGAGCTTAGCAGTGTGTTCTCACAATGCGTGATTACATCAGTATCGCCTGATGTAATCAGGCGATACTGATTACATCAGTAATCGCCTCAGAGAACCATTGTGTCTGCCCATTGATCTGCGAAGGCTTACCAGGTCATTTCCACAGATTTTCAAGTTGCTCTTTGTACACTGAGAAAGATTCTTCACATGCAGAATTTCTCTTCTCACTTTTCAGCTACCTGTAGTCATCATTAAACACATTTAAGTGAAAACCTTGACACTTTCTACTTTCCAACCCCAGTTTAATTGTATTTAGATGGAAGTCAAAGGGGTTTTCTACTCAGGGTTTCAGTAAAGATGTACAATACTAGAGTTCATAGCAATGCAGTTAAAAGAAATTCTGAACAAGTATGATTTTTGTTTGAAAAAAAGCAAAGCTTTAATTAAAAATAAATATGATTTCCTTTAATTTTATGAACATTGATAAATTTTTCAAAAACTTTTTTATAAAGTAGGTCTGGAAAAAAAATTGTCTCTTTCAATTTAACTGAGAGATGTGAGTGAATTTGTTTCTCTTCTTTAGACAGATCAGGGCATCATGAGATCCTGCAGCCTACGTCATGCTGCTCCTCTATGTTTGTCTCAGTTGAGTCCTTTTATGAGGACTTTCACAAAACAGGTAAACGTGACTCAAGTCCACTTTTTGGGCTCAACTGCAACTTATTTCTGACTTTTTCATGGCAGTCTGAATGACCCAATAAAGATTACTTTTCAACCACTCAAAATCCAGATTGTGCTACTTCGACATGTGCTACTAAGTCGGAAACGATTTATGCCGCATTTTATGTCATTTATGTGAGATGTGTCATAATTTTGCACCAGCAGAAGTTAGACAAACAACAGATGTAAACAATGGCTGAAAGTTATAAATCAAAAATTCTGATGTTAAGGCAGAATTCTGTCATCTCCATTACAAATGTCCACAAAACTTTGTCAATATTCCATTAATGTCGAAAAACACAATTTCGCAATTGTGGCATTTCCATTAAATAAAAAATAAAAGTACAAAAAATCCCACTTGAATAAATTTGTTCATGTGAGGTCACTAAAAACACATGCCACACCTTGATCCTCTGACTACTTCCTGTTGTCTTCTTCATGGTTTGCACCAGTTGTAACATCTGCATGTTGATCATGTGACTCTTGTGATGTGAAAAAAAGTGTTTCTATTGCAGTTTTGCAAAATAAACCAATTTAGATATGGCCAAAAAAGCTACCTCATTCTAGTGGGAAAAACTTTTTTTGAAATAAGTGTGTTTCCATTAAGCAAATTTATTTTCAAAATTTCAAATTAACGTAATTATATTGTCAATGGAAATGCAGCTGAAACGTCATAACTCCACCACTTTGACTCCAACTACACATCCAAACAGACTTCTCTACAGGTTTGGAGTCAATGCAGCGCGAAATTCATTACTATTAATTGAGCTTTCTTTTTATTAGTTGTTGATAGAAAATATCAATAACAGATTGTTTCACTTACAACAATAGAACAATGTCTTGTTATAAATGAAATAATCTACCAGTAAAACATGTATTTTTTTCAACATTATTAAGGAATTAGTGACTCAAAACAAGCTCCTGCATCTTGTTAAAAAGTTACTTGTAAGTTGTCTTTGTCTTTATTCAAGTGTGCTAAGATATTTGCACGAGAAAGTAGACCAAAACTACTTAGTGAGACTGTATGTTTTTGCAGTGTGGGTGCTGCTGGTGGTCAGGGGGTTCGGTGGCTCACTTTTGTCAGTCTGCTCCAGGGAAGCAGAATGCTGAATGGATGAATTTCTGAATGTAGTGTAAAGCGTTTTGGAATCCTCTGGACTTAAGAAAGTGCTATTCAAGTACAGGCCAGCTGTAATCTGTGTGGGGTGAAATACTCTTCACTCTGTGTAAACCTCAAAAACACCTTGGTGGATCTGTGATGAACTGGAATACAATGAAAGGTGGTAGTACACATGCTCCTCTGCTGTTCCAAGTATCAACAGCCAAGTAGAGAAGTATGCAAATTTGATTGTACCCATTGCACCAGAAAAGGTTGCCCAGAAGGAGTCCCATCCAGACTGACCGGCCAGACAGCAGCCTCTGACTTCCAAAAACTTGTTGACAAATTAGCAAATACCACTAAACCCATTAAGTGGCTTTCTAAATTGTGCCACTGGGGTTCCTGGCTGCAGCATCCTGCCAAGCCTGGCAGCGGCCACCGGTAGCTGTGAGCTAACCAAGACTGAGGAAGTGTAAATGACAAATGGAATGAAAACCACTTGGTAAGAGTGCAGGGGAGAAGGAGGATATGTAGCCTGTGGCTCTTTGATACACCACAGATCCAGTTTGTCATGGTGAGATGGAGGGAATGATGGGAAGAGGAGGGAAAAGGTGGGGGTGGGATTAAAGGCCGACGGCAGCCTCCTAGACCCTGCAGCACAGCCCTGATGCTGCTCTCCCCTTCAGACCCTTTTCAGCTCCCAGATTCTCATTTCTCTGCTCTCTTTTCCTCTTCCCTCACATCCCTCACCTCAAAGGAGCCAAAGAGAGAAGCACGCTTACAGGCTCTCCTCAGGAGGTGTGAAGATTAGTCAAAGATTCATTTCAAAGCATCCTGTCCCCAAAATAGACTCACATAACTGTCTGCTGCCTGAGACTTTACAAGGAAAACCATTTCAAATAAGTAACAGGAATCAAATAAACAACACACACTCTACAGACATGTTCACATGTTAAACATGAACAGTATGGTCATTCTGAACTGATCTTTTTTTGGTGTTAAATGTACGCATTTACCTAAATGTCTTAATGAGTGACGTTAGAAGTTATATAATGCATTTTAAGCTTTTACTTGTTAAATTCAGAGATCATTAGTTGAAAAATAACTTTAAAAATGTGTTTTTGTCATCATGCAGATCCTACATTTAGTAGAGATGGTTCATTTTAATTTTGCACATATAATAGGTTCACATTTTGGTATTTAATATGTAGATTATATAAATAAGATAATTTACTAGATGACATCAAAGTTAGTACAAAATGATTCTTGGTAGGAAGAAGTTTGAGGCTAATTTGCGACAGTAGACAATGACTGAATTTCACCTGATGAGTGTAGACTAAACCAGATGGAAACATAATCTGTCTTTCTGTTAACTGCATAATTTCACAATTTCACATTTTGGAAATACATTTGCATAATGGAAACTTGATTTGTGAGAAAAAGTTCTTAGACAACAGGACCTTCAACATTTCTTCAAAATGTGTAAAAACCTTTGAAATCCATGTTTGAAAACAATTTCTTCCTTTCTCTACGGCTATGTGATTTTTAGTACATTTCCACATAAAGACTCAGTAAATACCCTGAACTTTGGTGTTGGAATGTGACAAAATGTAAAAAAGTACATACTTTTTCAAATGTTGTACATAGTGACTTTTTTCTATGCTATTTTTATGAGGAAAATACCCTTTCAGTATCTTTAACAAATGACAAAAATAAAGCATCATTTACTCTGCAAGAGTTAGAGGCTCTAAGGAATTCACTTCTGGTGAAATAGGAAACAGAATAGGAAACTCAGTAAATCTGAGTTCATTCAAATATCAAAACAACTAAAATCAACTCCCAGATCTTCAGTTGTTTAGCTGGTCAGTTCATCATCCTATAAACTAGTGGCTGATTGAGACATGTGCAACTGAGATTTACCAAATTAAATGATTTAAAATGTGAAGAAAATGAAAGAAACATTCCTTGAAGGTAAACTGCCTGTGGCTGCAGTTGACATTTCAGTCCTGCTGCTTTTATCGGAGCGCCACCACGGAAATTAAACCGGAGCAGAGCTGTCAATACTCACATGGAAGAAAACACTAATGGCACACATTTAAAAATACCACTCAGGGTGAATCACATAAAGAAATCACTGGACAGCCTTTTAACCAGACCACTGACAGGCAATTTTCATTTTCAGTTTCACCTGACAGGGACACTTAGTGAGTTCTTGGTTAATGTAGTGTAATAAAATGTGTCTCCAGATGGACTGATTTAAAAAAAAAAAAAAAAAAAGGTATAGCTTATCAGAAAGCAAAATTGTAGAGTTTTTTATCATAGACTTTAGAAATTCCACTCACCTGACATCATTGATTCAAGTAAAGATTCTTTGAGTTTTCACTCTGTTATATGATGTCAGGTTTTACACTGGAGCCCCGTCATGTTGAGCTTCACTGCTTCACCAGCTTTTCTTTATTTGTTTTTTAATTGAGTGACTTTATTCAATCCTAACTTTGCATTACAAACATACAATGTGTTGGATTTAAACATCCAACACATTTGGGCTTTGGTGAAAATTTTCTCTCTTCCCTCTCCAATAAAAATAAATATACAAAATTGATTTCTGTGCTAAATGCATTAATAAAATCCAAAAAGTCACACAAACTGCAGCCTGTTTTTGTTGCGTGATGTGCTACAAAAGTAAACTTGAATTAACTTGACCTGTGTTTTATTCGGCAAAATTTCCTGCAGAGACAATAAGCTGCTACTAGTAATTGTTTGCATTCATAGATAATTACATAATGGAAATGTTCTTTTTTATTTCCTGGTTGGTTTAGTTGTTTTGTTAAGATTTAGAGTCATAGTAAAAATAAAGTATGCACTCAAGCTGTGTAAATATCAGAGCATGATCAAACATGTGAAATTGTTAGAATAAAAGCAGAAAACAATGAGCTTTTTTTACATCCTTAAGGAGAACTGATTCACAGAACGTGTTAACACCTCTATGGAAGCTGGAGTTTTAGATTTCTGCTAGCTGTAGGTTTTCACTCAATGCCAAAGTGGACAGACATTAGCAATCCATTTAGAGAAGAAAACGTGTTGATGCTTATCACCCTAGGAAGGGTTAAAGGTCATTCAAAAGAAATAAAACTAGAACTACAAGCTCTACCCAGCAAGTCCAATAAATACATGAAAGGTCATTTCCAAATATTACAAAATCCATCATTCAGTAGTGAAAAAATAAAAAGGTTTAATATATCTGCAGATCTTCCCAGGAGAGGAGGTCTCAACAAATTCAGCCTCTGAAGGACATTATAAATTCTTGAGCTCACTTTACTGCTTGATTACTAGATTATTGTAGTTTTAGGGCCAGACTAAGAAAAAATAGCAAATAAAAGAGAAGATTAAGAGAACAAAGTCATACAATTACAAGAATGAAGTTATGATATTGTGGGATTAAAGACTAAAGTCTTCATATTTTAAGAAAAGTCAGTATTATGAGAATAAAGTCATTTTTTACAAAAATAAAGTTGTAATATAAGAAAATGCTCATATTACAATAATAAATGTGTAACATTGCAACTTTATCCGCATATTATTTTGACTTTATTTTTGTGATATTGTGACATTATTCTTTCAGTTTTGGGATTTTATTTATGCAAATTGTATTATTTTAATTTTATTTATGTTACCTTAATGCTCCATTAGTTTAATAAACAGGATCAATGTGTATCTGATTGACTTAAAATGATATTTCTGTAAAGTGCCTTGAATTGATGTTATATAAATAAAACCAAATTAACTGAAAAATGAAGCCATGTGAGAATTTCAGTCGCTAAAGGTGGAGCTACAAGCAAAACATTTTCCACTTTTGCTTTATTCTTGTGTATTGATAACAAAGATAACAAAGATATCATTGTTATCCTGGTGAATATACTGGAGTCCAATTTGCTTAAATGTGTTTATAGTAAAACTCTAGAAGTGAAGGAGGGTGCGTTTTCTTTTCATCATGGCAGTAAAGATGTTTTCAGCAGTCTGTCAATGACAACCCAACTGAGCAGCACCACTCACCGCTCTGGCCTACAGCATTAAACCCTCCCTGCTCTATCTGTACAAATGCTGCTTTCACAGGCCAGAGCTTAATGTAGGTCAGTCTGATAAAGTCCACAGAGCTCTGAGGTTTAAAAAGCGCCGGGCTGGGCAGCCAATGGATTGATTTCAGGCTCTAAATGGAGCAGAGGAGTAACATGTCTGGGTCATCAAACTTTTCACATTCATTGGAAATTACAGACAATTCTATAAAAAAAATATACAATTGTTGAGCCAAATAGGGAGGTGGGGAGTCATTTCACAGATAAATCTGCTTCTCTCTGACTGACATTAAATCAGGCTAAACTTTTTCTGCTTCAGGTCAGTTAGAAAAATTACTTCTTTCTTAGGAAAGAAGTAATTTTTTCAGAATGTCAGAAGTTTGCACCCATTAAAATGACTATGAATTGAAACAAATTGGGAATACAGAGATTATGATGTCACGACTACAGCAACTGAGCTAGAAGAGAAACACTGGAAGCATTTCACAGCTACATCCTAAACACTGTCAGAATCAGGAACGCTGGGAAAAAAGAAGCAACTATTACGAAAAATGAGACAAAGGTTGAAGTGCTGGGACATAAAGAGCATCATTACATATGAAAGAAAAAAGTGAAGCTGAAAAAGTTGGGAACATTAACCCAAGTGGGACGTTAAGGTGGTGGCAGCATGAGAAAATAACATTCTGTGGATTTATTGAAGCAACATCTCAAGATATCAGGGACAAATTTGTCTTCCAAATGAATAATGTCCTTCAGCATGACACCAAATTACTCACAAAGTGTATTAATGTTTTATTTCTTTTTCAGCTCTGATCATAATTCCATTGAACATTTGTCAATTAAAAAGGTGTGCATGAAAAGAAGAACCAGAATCTTGACCCAGTCACAGAGGTCAAACTAGATACGGCCCGTTTGCTGGAAACTATTTTCAACAGCTTGATGAAAACAAGCCAGATGATTCATCCAGATCAGAAAGTTTAGACAATATTTCTATCCAATACTGAGGAAATATGTGAAAACTTTTGAATTTGAAAAATGTAACAAAATTCTCACCATTGTGATATTTAACACATGAAAAGTTTTATTTTCAGACTGAGAGAAACAAGATCATATTTCTCCTTTTAATATTCAGTTCAGTTCTTTTTTTTGCTTTTGTAGCAGAAATGTTTTTGCTGCTTCCCATCTGAAAGATGCAGTTAGAGGGAAAATATGCAGGAGACAGAATGGACCTGCTCTGTATTCTGCTGCAGCTGTGAGATATGGCCCGTTTCCAAAGAGCAAACAATCAAGTTACAAATTATTGAAACCCTAAATTTAGACTCTTTATGCTCTTGAGTGCCATCAGAACTTTATTTGTCTGCTTTCAGTCCCGTATGAAATGATTGTTCTGTAGTTGTTGCTGTTCATCGACTCCAGCTCTGATGGAAACACACCTGATGACTGGAAATGAATGATCTGAACTTGTTGCTGTGAGGCGGGGAAAGCTGACTTTTAACTAACAGAAAGTCTTTGCTAAAAGCAACATGTCCCATCGAGGCTCTGACAGTACCAACTCATACAGCGGAGGTGAAGATTTGGATCTTTGTGTCTGAATTTCAGATGCTTTACTCTCAATCCCATTGTGTGAACAAGAAAGTCAAGATTCCCAGGAACAGTTTACTGACTGCAAATTGTTTTCCAATTCTTTATGAAAAAAATTCTGAAAGTATGCTGGTCCTTCATAATCAGCCCAGTATGAACAGTTCGTAGAACCACAATCCAGACAGATCCAGCTCAAACCTGCAGAGTACATTATGTCTACAATTTAGTTGTATCTGACCAGTCAGAAAATGTTCATATATTTTTCACCAATGATTAGCAAATAGCTCAAAAGTGTTAAAATTTGATATTAGGTCTAAATTAATTTTGCAGTCTGGTTTAATCTTGCATAAATGAACCCAGACATGTTATTGAACCAATAGCTAAATGTAGCAGAACTAACTATGCTAACTAATCATGTACTTGGATTTCATAGTGAAACATAATTATTTTATTCTACAAAATTGAAGGGTATATATAAAATAACTTACAATTTAGTTGTTTTAATTAATTTTATTGGGTTTACAACAAATGCATAGAATCAGATTCAGTGCATTTCCTATTAAGAAATTATAAATTCAATGATGTAATCAATACACAAATCTAGAATAAATTATGGAAATTAGCACGATCAGCTAGCTGATGCTAGTTCGCAGACATACCAAAGATCATATTGAAAGCAAAGTGTTGTAGTGGTTCAAAATTATACCTGATTCAGATCAGTTTCATAAATTTGCCTCTTCTGCCTCTTAAGTACTGAAATGTATTGAATGTGCCATATTTAGCTAAAAAGAAAAGTTTTCTTTCCAGAATCTGTCAGCTAGCATTCAGGTCCTAGAAGATCACACCAGGATAGCATGATGCTAACTCCACAGCTTTAGCATGAGTCCTACTTCCAATGTTTGACCAACCCAGAGTGGTCAAACATTGGCCACTCTGGGTGGTCAAACATTGTGTGTTTGACCACCATTTGTGTGTGATACCACAACACAAAGGACAACATTGGTTTTGTAGAGGCGCTTTTATAAAAGTATTTTCTTCACCTTCAAAAATAAATGCAGCCTGAAAAATCACCCAACCAACCCATTCTTAATGAGGTTTAATAGCACTGAGTCACATGAATGTACAAACCAAACCCCAATGTAAGCCAGGGCGTTGATTTCTAAAGATAAGAGAAATCCACCTAGCAACAGAAATGTTCTTGTAGGTGTAAACATGAACAAAGCCGCTTCACAGGTGGTCGTTTAGAGAAGCTGGACCGACTTAATCCTCACAGAGCATCTGAGCTTAAATTGAAAATGAATCTCATCAAATTCTGAAAAGACCATTGGAGTCTTATCAAAATGTCATGGTATGTTTTTTTGGATTCAGTTTAATGTTTAAAAAGTAGCAGCAGCAGCAGCAGCAGCAGACAGCAGAGCGGCATTAGTGACACGTATGAAGGAGTGAAATGGCACCGCAGCTCTCTGAACAAACTGTGACCCCGGCTGAATGCCAAGAGTCTGAGCTCAGAGCACACAATGTTCAGAGGCAGAAATCTGTGACTCACTGCAAGTTGTTGATTTGATTAAAAGACTCATATCTGTTAAGATTCTGTAAAGGTTTAACCATGTGAAGACATAGAGACAGAGACAGGCTGGTCAATTAGGTCAGGTGAGAACCCGGTATCACCCACGTAGATGACTTTGTGATTTATTGTATGAAAAGGGAGGAGATGGAAGAGAGTCAGAAAAAGTTGTGGAATGTCTTGCAGAGAAAGTAAAGAAACTCACCAGATGAAAGAATTCATGTGTGAATTAGGGGAAAACAAGGAAACCGCAGAAATAAAAGGTTCTGAAAATGGATTGGATTAAGTTCCTTCAAAGAAAACAGCTAATGCAAAAGACAGTGGAAGGTGGAGTGGAAGGGGACGAGTGTCAGCGATGATGTGTGTTAACAGATAATAGAACCAGGTGTTATGTACGATTTGGAGACGGTCGTGCCAATGAAAAGGTCATCTGAGACGATTAGATAGTGATCAGCAGGGACCAAAATGGACGGGATCAGAAATTAGTATTAAAGCTAATGCTAAAGACTGTAAACACAAAGTAAGGCTGTGTTTACACGAGACTGCTGCCTGGAAACTGCCACTATTTCCAGATCTCGATTGGGAAAAAGTTCCACGTTTAGACGGCGCCACAATGGCAGCTTGGGTCAGCTGTAGTTGTTGTGTTGTGCCACCAGGTGGCGATGGGCTTTTAGCATGTGGTCAAACATATCCTTAGTGTTTGCCTCATTGTAAACAGTAATCTGTCCCCTTCTTCCATGAACAAAATGCTTGTCTAACACATGTACTCTTTATCAGAACCTGTTTGCAACTTAATTGAAATTCTATTAAAAAATTGGGCAAAAATTTGTCGCTATCCCTCTACTGTCAAAAAAGAACAACACAATTTCGCAATTATGGTGTTTCCATTAAGTAAGAAACTAAATTAAAGTCACACTTAAATAAGTTTGTTTACGCAATAAGTTGCTAAAAAATTCACCATCATCCTCCAACTACTTCCTGTCATCTTCTTTGTCTTTTCTCCCTTTGGTAACATCCAGTTGGTCACATGACTTGTGTGATGTGAAACAGCAATTCCTTTGCAGTTTTGGAAATTTCACTAATTTCAATACAACTGTAAAATATCCCGGCACAAAAATGTTTTAGCAAAAAAGTTTGTTTCCATTATGCAAATGTATTTTGGTAATTCAAATTTGCACAATTATGTGGTCAAAGGAAACACAACTATTGTTCATCCTGGAAACCCCTATTAACGGGCTAGCAACCTGTCAGTAGGGCAACATGGGGAGCTAATGGATGGCTTATAACTAATCAGTTAAATGTACAAAGATTATGAAATAAGATCAAATATCTTAAACAAGTGAATATGACAAAAAACAAGGTCAAATCCTTTCCTACAGCACACTCTTTGTTCACATATTGTGACCTGCAGTGTGCAAACAAACTCAGGGTTATCAAACGGACTGATGGTGGAAGCATGTCGTGCTCAGCTGTGTCCATGTTCAGAGCTACTGGGCAGGTCAAAGTGGCAGCAGCGAAATTAGGTGAGAAGAGCTCCATCAAAGTCTCCAACTGGGCTGCGTAATTAGAAGGGCGTGTGAAAGCCCACATGGGGGAAGCTGAATGTTGATGATGGAGCGGCAGCTCAGCAGTGAAACAAACACACCATCGCTGTCAGAGCACATCAGCCACTGCATCACTGGGCCAAATCATGAGGCTGATCTCAGTCGACAGATGGGTGAGTCAAACTTTGAACAGCTTTATGATGCCTGCAACATATATTTTTTTAACTAAAGCTGCCAATCAAGGTTAGAGTTAGATTATTTGGCAAGAAAAATCCCTTAGGTGTTCTTATAAAGAATAATGGAATGTCATTTACCTCCCTTCAAATTAAAAAACAAAAAGAGCAGTTTTTTTTTGTTTGTTTTTTGTACACCACAAATATCACGATCTTGATTTGTGAAAGTCATTTGAATCCATGGAAACCACAAACAGACAAAATGTGCCTCTTAAAAATGTTACACAACATGTGAAACATTTATGTTCTTTACTTTGATGTGACATATTTCATAAAGCACTCTGCCTTTAGCAGCTACTGTGACATTTCATTCTACTAAAAACTTAAATAATTATTCAGGGTGCCTTCCAAAAGGTGTTGTATTTTTTTCTCTTTTGGAACAAACTGTTCTGTTCTTTTAAGATTTCCCTTACATAAAAAAACAGTGTTTCAGTATTCCTCTCTTTTTGTAACCTACAACCAAAAACATTTCTCCTAAATGACATTTTCATGTCAAAATTAAATGTTATAAAAGGTTTCACTGACAGACCCGCCCACCATACATGTCTGTATGTCACCCCATTGTTGCTAATTTGGCAACATTCTTACTATATTTAGCAACATTTCATACAAAACAATCGATATAGACCAAAATTGGAATTGGCCGTAATCTGCAATTGGCCAGTAAAATGTGATCGATGCAAGAAAAGAATAATTGTCCACTTCAGTAATCTATTCCTTCTTCACCAAAATCTAAGTTTGCTTCTTTGAATTTGAGACCTGACAGAAAAAAGGAAAATAAGATATCTCTTTTTTTTATGCCAAAGCTGCAATTAAATAAATGTAAATTCTTGAGGCACCATGGCACCATGCTCACTTGTTTCTAATGTATTTAATCCCTTACGTACCCAGGAGGTTGAGTCTTCAGTAAGATTAAGAAGCATCCCGGAACTTGACTCAGTTTCTGTAACATAATACGATTACAGGGAATGTGAGCCTATGTGGCGTAGTGTTGTATCGCTGATGCTCTTTGAGGTTCATCAGAGGGAATCAGATAAGACAGAACAAAAGTCAACAAACGTGTCATTAATACCATAAAGGAAACAACTTAGACATGTTTTTGTTCTGCAAAATGCTTCATGGAAACATGCGGAGTCCTGAGCACAACCAGAACCATGGAGCGTTAGAGGCCGCCTGGTCTCATATCCAAATCAGATCCTTTGGGATACATTTAATACGCTGCAGAAAGAAATCAATCACAACAGGTTTTAACCGGGAAAAAGAAGCTGTTGCAACACGCAAGGTACTGCATAAAATGGAAATAATGCAAGTGAAAATGCAAACACTTCAAAACATCTGTACAATTCCAGATTTGAGCAATTTTTTCATTTTTTTTTTTATTTTTTATTTTTTTCTGTCTATTTTCAAAGTTTAAACACCTAAATTCACCCTGAATTTTACACAGATAAAATGATGGCTGGATAGACAGACAGGTAGCTGAATGAATGCAGTGATGTGCACAGATAGACACCAGGTGGTGCTGTTCAATTGCACCTGCCCTTTTTCTGCTGAATAAAAAAGTGCCCTTCTGAATTTTTTTTTCTTTTTTCTTCACAGTGTATGGACCAAGGTAGCAAAAAGCCTATTTTAATTAGGTAGCAACTAATTTATTTTGGATTTGAAAGTGACAGATGTTCAATATTATTAATACTATTAATAGCTGTTATATATATATATATATATATATATATA
>NW_006800350.1:254644-286022 GCF_000485575.1 Poecilia formosa
CTCTTTGTGACCATCCGGCCACACTTCTCTAGTCCGAATGACAGTGACACATTTTACAAAGTAATGCTGCAATTAAGCCAATGACTGCAAAGCAGCTGACATGCAACCATTGTGGACTCTTAAGGGTCAGGGGCCCCAGGGCCATCTTCTGAAAGGTTGCACTGTAAATAACAACCTAATAACCCATCACAAAATGACTCAGACTGGAGTTCAGAGGGTCACAGAATCAGCAGTCAGCAGTGAGAAGAGTTGTTGAGCATAGCAGACAGTAGAGGAACAACAGAATCAGCCAATCAGCCTGTCTATTAATTATTATTTCTAACTTTTTATCATCAGCAGAGATGATCACATTGAAAATAACATGGAGGGCAAGGACAACATCAATTAGAGTGGGCAAAAAACAATAAACATACAGCTAGACTGCAATGGAGTGGTTTAGATCAGGGGTGTCCAAAGTGTGGCCCTTTTACTGATTTTTTGCGGCCCCCAACAGCAGTTCCAAAATTGTGCAAATTTGGCCCATCCAGCACAGGGACTTAATTCAGATAAGGAGACGTTTCTTGTAATTGTGGTACAATTGTTAATGACATGATTTTATTACAATGCCATTTGCTAAGTACAACACAAAGTGCTGGTCTTTTTATAACCAAGTTCTTATTAAAATTAAAACCAAGTTTGTTTAGAGACTTTTACTGAAAAACCAACTTTGCTGCACACAAGTCAGCTTCTATTCAAGTTATTAAACTTGGCTAGCATTTTGAAACGAAGTGACCCAAATCCTGTTCTTACAGCTGAAAATAAATGTGTTTAATTAACCCCAAATGAAATTGAAAACTACAGAAAACAAGCAAAATCCTTTTAAAGTTTTGGATCCACAATGAAAAACATCCATTTAGTAAAAATAAATAAATAAATAAATAACTGGACTACTTAATTTTATTTATTTATTTATTTATGTTTTTTTTTTAATTTGGACTCCCCTGGTTTAGATCAAAGCAGATTAAAATATTAGAATGGCCTAGTCAAAGTTCAAATGTTGACAAATTCTCTCCATCCAATTTGACTGAACTTGAGCTGTTTGAAAAAAAGTGTCAGCTTTCAGCTGGAACTGGTTAAACCTGGTTCTAAGTACAAAGAACCGAAGCAGGGATCTGGACACAAGCACACTCCACACTTTTCAGATTGTATTTCAGTTTTATGTCATGTTCATTCCAACTCACAATAATTTACTTTTCCTTTAATTGACTCACTACAGACACATTTAATAACCATGATAGTGATTGTGGATCCAGACAAAGTGTTAACCTGTACAGGAAGTAGTTGTGACCACATCCTGTTGAATAGTGAGGCTTTGTGCTCTCTACTCTCTAGTGTTTGGTTAAAGCACCTCAGCAGGCTGTGCTGGAACAGCAGGGGTTGCATAAGAAAATACACACTCTGGTTTTTCATCATATTCCAGCAACAGAATGTGACACATGGCAGGGCCTGAGCGTTTGTCCCTTCATTAATCTCAGCATCGTTTTCTCACTAAGTCAGGGCTACTTTCTTATTTCCTCCTCCTCTCCTGAACTTCCATCTGTGGCGGCGGGCTCTTGGCAGGGACGCTCCAGCTCTGACACCCACATCATCAAAGCCTCGTCTTCCTGAAGCAGCGAAGTGAAGGAAAAACACACGCATAAGCTGTGTGAGACTGACATGACTGATGGAGGATCTCTGCGCTCATGCTCAAATGCTAGCAAAGATGAAAAACAAAAACAAGTGTCAGGCTAAGTTCTCCCTCTCTGTGCCTTCGCCTGGCACCTCACCATCTCATTCCCCTCTGTTGGATGGCTGAGCTAAGTGGGGATGGCGGTTTCCTCTTAGCATACCAAATTCAGTTAAAAACCATAGTAGAGCTGGATTTGACAGGGCATATGGAGAGATATGCTTCCAAAATGAATGGAGGTGACTGTGGCTGTGTGGGTAGAGTAGTCGTCTTATGATCAGAAGGTTGTATGTTCGATTCCACCTTCTTCTCCACGTGTCGATGTTTGGGGTCAAGTGTCTTAACCCATTTGCCTTCTGATCTGTGTATAGATGTTTGAGGGTTTGTGAATGTGACTCTAGTGTAAAGTGCTTTGAGTGAGTCAAAAATGACTGGAGAAGCACTATATAAGTTCAGGTGAATTAAAATGAATATAAAAGATGTTGGATTAAATTAATTGGATGTAAATACAATTTCTCATTTTATGTGAATGTGTAAAAGAGTTTCAGTGTTTTGGCCTTAAATGCACATGGAAACAATTACTGTGTTTCCATTAGAAATGTTAAAAATCAACACTTGAATAGGATTGTTTATGCAATAAGTCATTAACAAACATACCTGGCCATCACCCTCAAAAAATTAGATTTATTAAAAATGTGATGTATTTCCATTAAGCAAATTTGTATTTGAAATGTCAAGTTTCAAGAACAGTATAGCTGGAAATTCCCACAATGTCAATAAAACAGTAAATGGTTGAATGGAAGATGCATTTGTCTAGAAATGTCAAAGTTTGCAAAGCCTTCATGATCTGGGTTTTCCTACAATGTTTAAATGAATAAAAATGTTAGCATGTGATCTTAAAGGTTTAAAAAAATTAAAATGTCTCTCCCTATTGACATTTTGCAAATAGAAATTATGTGGAACAAAAACATTGTGTCTTTTTATACAGTCAATGAAAATATCTGTTTTTTACTGTACCTGTTTTGAACTCTGTTTGTTTGTTTTTTTGTTTTTTTTTTAAAGTTCAAGAGCAAAATGTACCATAGGAAAAAGGAAAGAGAGGAGACGGACACAGAAAAGAGAAGTAGATTTGTCTTTCTCCAGGTTCATCGATTGAGAAGTGGAAAGATGCATTTATTAAGAAAGTACAACAACATCTGTAAAGAAACACAAAGTGAAGAAATCCAAGGACAGAACTATAAAACTTGCAACTATAAAATCTTGTTTCCATCCTTCAGAGAGTACAAAGAAAGGAGCGAAAACGTGGTCAAGGCAATGGAAACAGAGAGGTGTAGATCTTGTCCTCTTTCTTTCCATTATCTGGTGATTTTGTTCCTTTTTTTTACTTTTTTTGCCTCTGTTCTGAATATCCACAGAAATATTGAGGCTGATACCGAAGAAAACACAAAACATTTGAAGCTTGTCAAAGCTTCATGTCAAGCCTGTTCCAAGCATTTGTTTTTGCATGATTGTAAGAAATAGGCTGAGTTTGAAAGATTGTGAATGAAATAAACAGCTAACAATGTAGATGCTGTGGTCTGATCTAACAATATGAAGTTTTTATTATTATAGTTTGTAAATAGTCATCAATGAAATCAAGGCTTTGTTAAAAAGTGCAGAAACTAGAGGCAAAGTAAGTAACAGGAATTTTGCTACATGTATTAAATAAGAAACACAATCAATTTCACAGGAATAACTTCATTCGCACGATGCCATGACATCATCCTCCAACTACTTCCTGTCGTCTTCTTCGTTTGTACCAGTAGTAACATCTGGTTGTTGATCACGTGACTCGTCTGATACAAAAAAAGATGTTTCCATTGCAGTTTGAGAAATAAACCAACTTTAATACAACCAAACAAATCCATCGAATCCTAGTAACACTTTTTCTTGGAAAAAAGTTTTTTGGAAATAGTTGTGTTTCCATCTATTTATGAAATGCTAAACTGCATATTTACTATAAATGGTTTATAAAAACGACATCCTGTCTCCTCAGTTTCCTTAGGTAGAAAACTTTTTACCAGTTGCAATAATAAATTAAACCTTGTAAAACCAGGATTGAATTGAAATGTGTGTTATGTTTATTAATTGGCTGAATCCGCTTGATGGAATTATCTGTATATTTCTGTATATAAATGTAATGTTTCTCCATAAAAGAGCCTTGATATGACCCCTACTGTTTATCATTAACATAACACTAAAATGTTAAACAGTATGGGAAACAATACAAACTGCTCCATTTACAGTGAATGTAAATATCACTGACTTCAAGCATATCTTCACTCATGGAAATATGAGATTTATTTTTGACCCTTGTCATTTGGGGGAAACGGGAAAGGAGAAAAGAAAATCAGCAGGAATCCGAGGTTGCGGATGTGGCAGCGAGGCGTAACAAACTGTCCCGTTCTGACCGCAGCGGTGCTCAGCCCCTCCCCGGAGCCTCCAGCCCGGCACGCCGTACACATTTCAGGGGTGTATAATGTGTGACAGAGCTGTCACAGGTATCAAGCCTGTCTGTGGCAAATCCATAGAGTGTGGCAAGGTGTGTGGGGAGGACGGGCAGGACAAAGATGAGGGACTGGAAAGGAGACTGACAGATTGTCCGGATGGAGGACAGCTGGGAGATGGCGATATGTGTTTTTTCATACATATCTCTCAACACCACTGAGTAATGGTGCATTTGAGGAGTGAAAGTAAACACAGAGTACATGGAAATCTGCAGTGCAACATGTGGAATAACACACAAACACTACAACCCGAAACACACATCACTGCTTGGGCTCAATCTGGGTCACAAGGCATTAAATCCCCTTGTTCATCAGCTGCTCTTACACACACCCCCACCAACACACACTGCAAACCACAACCATCACCTCACCACACACCATCTGTCCTTCAGAATCCCGCCTATTAAATCCACCAGGGTCTAACCGGACTAACCCCCACAGAGCTGCCAGACGCACGTGAACCAGTCGGCTGACGAAGCTATAGCTCCTGCTAACGTAACGTGTCCAAAACCAACTTCAGACTTGCTGTTTTATTCATATTCAGAGCCCCATTCAGAACTTCATATCCTCTCATCCTGGGATGGAATGCAATGGTTATTCTGGATCTCTTTAGTAGGATGCAAGTGGAATTATTGTAAAAAAAAAAAAGCAAGATTAAAGGCACAAGTTTGATTTGCAGGGATTTTTTTTTCTTCTTACAGATTTCTTCTGTTTTAACTTAAATGTTTCAACTCATCAAACAAGTTCTGTTATCAGAGGAGGATTACTAGAGTGAATACAACCAGACGTTCTCAATGATAACTTCATCCTCACTGTAATTAATGGAAGGTCATGACATTATATTTCTGTAGTAAAAGTATTTTTAAAGGGTTAACTGCTGTAATATATGTTTGACATACTGAAATATAAGTTTCATTAAGTTATAAACAACAAAACTAATTTAATAATTTTGTTGATTAAGAAGTTAAATTTTACCGTAGAAATTTAGAATTCAGTGTCAACAAAGTCAGTGAGACAAGAATATGAAAACAACAAATAAAAACCTAAACCTCCTTTTTCAACTGGAGAAAATCAGGATTTTATATTTTCAAACTGTCCTGCAGGACTGAAGCACAGTTAGGGTTAAAGATTGCAAAGAATCTTAGTGGAAGGAGATAAAAGATTCACCCCGCCTTGATGTTTCACCATTCCATTGTTCTTATAAATCAATCATTGACAAAAGATTTACTCCTTTTAGAAGAAAAAATTACCAAAAAAAAATCCTTCAATGTCAAAATAACAATGGATTTCTACTAAATATCCATTCATCCATTTATTATCTTCCACCTGCTGTGGGGGGAGTTCCAGGCCTGCAGAGCCTCTCAGTTCCTTCAGACTAGCTAGCAGAAATTAGCAAACACCTGGTGGAGCTATAGTATTCCAATTTCATGAGAAAATCTAAATTGTGTTTTTGTTAAGCCATAATTATCAAAATTTCCAGACATAAGTTCTTCAATAGATCATCTTGAGTGTATGAATGTCAAATTTTTGGTTTTTATTACTAAAACAAATATATATTTTTTTTAAATTTTCTAATTTATTGATTTAAAACTGTAAATTTGAACTTTCCAGAGTTCATCAACAGAAAAAACAACTTTAGCATGAAAGGTAGTTACTGCATTTTTACTCCCACTTTGAAAAACAAAATGATTAAGGGAAAGGGCAAATCTGACCTCTGCAAAAATAAATAAATAAAATTTAAAATAGAAGACCAGGAAGCAGGTTGTTCAACAGTGTCCTTCATGGATTCATAAATGGAGCCTCAGAGCTGTTTTACTGTCACCTGAACAGATCTGGGGCCACAAAGTTCATACCAAGCATGAAGTGTTCCAGATCCAAAGGCTTTATGGGAACCAAAGGTGAACAAATTCCAAGTGGTAAATAATCAACACTAACATCAGTCTGACTCTTGGGGCATCGATGAGCTGATGACACTTTGTCTTCAAGCTGTGTTCGTCACCTCAGCAAAAGTTGCCAAGTCAGAACGAGTGAATGTGCCAAAGAAACAGAAAACATCAATGAGATTCTGGTTCTGAGATTCTCACTCAATAGAAATCAAATATTAACATCCACTATGAGAAAATATGTTTTTTTTAACCTTCTAAAATGAAAAATAAAAAATTGAAATTTGCATGTTTCCCAATTTGTGCAATTTTATGGTCAAATTACATCTGATGTCACACAAGGAGACAAAATCTTTGAGAAGTTGCTTCAAAATACAAAAACAGGTGCATCTGAATTTAGCTATGAAGTTTAAAATGTCATAAAATAATTATCTGGACTTTACCAAACTCTGCAGTAATCTTAAACATCTGAATTTGAAGAGTTTGAGGACATTCTACCACTCCATTCTATTTATTGAATTTAGCAAATTGCTATAATTTGATTGAAAACAGGAAAATGTTTCTCTTCTTCTCTTTTCATAGAATGTGAAGAAATATCAGGTTTTACCTGGAAGTGGAGATAAGTATCACAAGTGCTTCTCCATGGAAGTGAAGGCACTTTTGCAAAGTGTAGAGAAGAACATGTGATGGAGATGTAAGACTTTACCTAACATGTGAGAGGAAGCTCATACTGATGCACATTCGTTAAGATTCACACGAGGTAATTAGGAGAGAAGCAGCAGGCGCCGCCTCCACACTTGTGTCTCCAGAACATCAAAGCAGCGTTGGCCCACTTGGTGGTCGGCCATCTCACTCTTCTCTTTCTGTGCCCTCAAGTTGTTAAGCGACATTACTCTTTAATCAGCTTGGCATCTGGGGAGTATTCTGCCCCACAGATATCATGCAAATCAGCACAGCTCTTCTTTGTTGGTGGCTGTGTGCATGCTGGTGGTCTGCTGGAGGAACGCTCCATTGTTACATAAAGTTGGATTTCTGCAGGCCTGAATCAAAGCAGCTTAAAATTTCCTGCAATCTCACAGGAAGAAAAACAAGAACCTCTTAAATGTGCCTGACTTTTGGTAAGATCCTGGGTGTTTGTGGGTTTCCACATGGATGGGGATCGTTTTTCTTTTTTTTTTTTTCTTTGCTTCTTGGGTTTTTTGGGATGTTCATTCGGGTCATTGAACATGTTCGGTTCTGGTTGGAGTCTCTCAGAATCTCTTGGAGGTTGGTGTCTATGGCTTTTGGCAAGGATTTCATTAAATAACTGTAACCTCCACTGCTGATGTGTATAAACTTGAATTCTGCAGACATCAGCTCATGCAGAGGATCAGAGAGTACGCTGCTGGTGCAGAGATAACATCAGAAATTTCTACTTTAAACTGAATGTTGGTGTCAGCTTTCAGGGGGGTCACTTGTTATGGTGGAGTTGATTGGAAAGGAAAACTTTGCCATGCCCTTTATTATATTCCTGTTTATTTAAATGACCCTTTAATTTTCATGGAAATTTTTCCATCTGTATCATTCAAAAGCAGAAATATTCTCCATTAAAGATTGTGCTTAAATGTTTATCCAGCAACATATTAAACTTTTTTGTGAATGCAATCATCAATTTTCCTCTTTATGTAATTAACAAATAATTTTCTGCATTTTAACTCTTCTGTAATTAGTTTAGCTATTATCGTCTTCCTCTCTCTTTTTTTGTCAACTTAAGGTGATATTTTCCACCACATCCACATCTCAGCCTGAGTGTCAACAATTGTTTAAAAGTTTTGTGTTTTTGTTTCATTTTGTTTTTACTGTTCCATACATGTAAATTGGTGGATGGGCAATAACCAGAAAATCTATTAAACTCTTGATTTCAAACAAGAAAAAAATATCTTCAGAAGTAATAAACTTTGCAATTTTGAAAGGATTTCAGATCAAGAGAATGGCAAATTTACTGGAATAAAAATATTTTTTTACAGCTTAACAAGTCACAGCATTATTAAGATTCACTATCAAAGAAAAATCATAATATTACTGATTAAAAACCAGGATGAAAAGTTCAGTTCTAATTCTGCCACAGCTGAAAGTCCTGACAAACGAACAAAACAAATATCTGAATTACATTTTAGCGTCAAAAGCCTTGGTTTAATTTACCGTGAAAAAAGAACAATGAAGCCTTTGCCCATTAACCTGAAGTGATCCTTTTTCATTCCTGACTGACCTCTGACCTCCAGAAATGGCCAGTGTCCCAACAGGTCTAGCGAACTGATAGAACTGAAAGCTCAGTTAGATAGCAGTGATTGTTTTTCTCCCACAACTTGGCTGCAGAATAAAAGCCTTCCCTGTTTGCTACAGCAGCTCAAATCCCCGGCCCACGTTGGAATGCAACACGACGTTCAACTGAGCACAAAAAAAACAAAAAATTATAATAATAATAAAAATCTGCAGCTAGATCTCAGCCGGCTGTTTGGTGGAGAGAAAACTGGAGACGGATCTGTCAAGATTCTTTGTTTCCAGGACCAGTCACTGTTTTCATGATTTGACTAAATCAAATCTCAATCAGCTGTCTGAATTTTTAAGCACCAATTTGAAAACTACAGAACACAGGAATGATATTTTAATTCACTTCATGTCCATTCATCCATCCATTTTCTTTACACCCTTGTCCCCAGTGGGGTCAGGAGGTGCTGGTGCCTCTCCAGCCAACGTTCCGGGTGAGAGGCGGGGTCACCCTGGACAGGTCGCCAGTCTGTCGCAGTTCAGTTCATGTCAACTTGTTGAATTTGACTAACAATTACATTTTAATGCCTCCTCTCTTTTTTATGATTCTTTCTTCCTTTCTTTCTTTGCTCAAATAAACTGTAATACTATATGGCCAAGAAGCTTTTTTCATTCAGACATTTTTTTTTAAATTCAATTAGCAAATTTTATCTGAAGTCATCCATTCAGACTGCTAGGACTGAGTTTTCTCTGGTCAAAGTCAGAAAAAAAAATGTTCAATTTTACCTGGCTATAAAAACTGTCTCTTAAAACCAACAATTTTACCTGAGAAGCATATTTGTGTTTTTTGTCTCAGTTTTCCGTTACTAAAAGCAGTTATCTTCATTTCATAACATGCCAGCAACAGCTCCAGTAGGAAAAGCGTTATAAAACCAGAAAATAGGCCAACAAAGCCGCGCTTTGTAAATAACAATGTTTTAAAGTATTTCTTCCGCCGGTTGCCTAGGTTCAGTTGCTGATAATAATCCCCCCGCAGCTGCCTAGCAGAGGAAAATACATCTTTATTCATGCAGCTCTCATTTCCATAGCTCTTCCATCCTAATGCAGAACAGAACAGCTTGCAGATAAGAAAAGTAATATTGTCTGACAGCAGCTTTTGCCATTTTGAGGGAATAAAGATGTGCTGTCTTTGATGTACTGTCTGCAGGAACTGAATAAAGGTGTATCAAGCTTTTGTGCACATAACTTCCTCTTCAGCCTTGACAAAGAGCAAGTGTGATTAAACATAGCTCAGTGGCTGCTGTAGAGTCACACCTTGGAGTCACAAGGCTCTGTGACGTCTTAAGCTGTCTGGATGAATGTTGTTTCAAACAGAATAATGGAGCAGAGAACTGCTTCTCCTGTTCTTCACTAACCACATATAAAGTCTTGTAAGAGTTGTTCATTCAAAGGGAATTTCATTTTATGTCCAACAAACTGAAAACAAAACCATTTAGAACTGTTGGACTTGTTCACATTTTGTCAACCAGTTGAGGCATCATGTTGATCATGTGACTCGTTTGATGCAATAAAAGTGTTTCTATCACTGTTCTGTGAAATAAACCCAAAAATCCTAAATGTTTCATCAAATACTTGACTGTTTTGAAATTGTCATGTTTCCATTTAGCAAATTTATTTTCAAAATGTGTGATAATTTATTATATGGTCAATGGAAATGTAGCTACAATACAATATTTCACAATTACAGTGGCTGACTTATTGTAATATATAACAAAAATAAAAAAGACCCATCCATTAAATTAGAACTTTATTGAAAAGCCGCTTATTTTAGGAACTTTAAAGACATTATATAGCTTAACTATACATTTGTAAGTTTGAATACCTTTATTTCTGTTAATTATGATTTTCCACTTACAACTCATGAAAATATGACATTTAAAATTAAAATCTAAGAAAAATAAACATTTTTAAAATAATGAAGAGTATTTTTAGTACCTACTGAAAGGTTGTTTTTTTTTTCTCCAGGTTCTTTTCATCTGACAAAAGCATCTCATGTTCTAATTTAGAGCGAAGGCCCGAGCACAGTGAGTTTGGTTCAGTTTCAGTGTCCACCCTTATGCAGCAAGGCAACTGCAGCTTTTTATCTCCAGGTTATTTTGGAGCTGGATTGTGCAGGATGAGAATGCGTGGAGTTTTCTAAAGCTCTGAACCGGACTACAAAGTGCTGGTTACAGAAACTGACTCATGCACCCCAGGGAGACATTAGAGGTAAATTGATTCTGCAGGATGACTCTAACTGCTCAATCAATGAAGCCACAAGAATAAAATAATCACCCGGCTGACACATGACTGTCAGATTAGAGAATAATGTGAGTTCAATAGCTATCACTATCTTTCAAGGATGGTTTTTATGCTTTTATGACTTTTTATGATCCTTCAAACCAAAAGAGCTTTCCATCTCTCCAAACAGGATAGAAAAAAAATTGAAAAAAAACTTCATTTGCACCATCCAGCTATTTAATGACATTCTATTTGCAGTGGCATTCACTCTGGGAAAAGCAAATCACACTCATCTAACACATTCATGTATGAGGCTGGAAGGGGCAGAGGCGAGCGGAGAGGCTGCTAGTGCTGCAGCGATGGGAGCCGGCCAGAGAGGCTGGACCCCCCCAGCACCAGGTTCCTCAACCAAACCAAACAAAATACATCTGTTTAAATCAAACGCAGCAACTTAAACAGAAGCATTTGTAACTTTAGGCATTGCATCAAGCGTTTAGAGTCCTGCTCTGTGAAAGGTGCCAGTTTGGACCAGCAGAGGCATCCATCTCCTCTCAGGAAATCTGGGCTCGCTTCTAGCCTCTCAAATCCCTGCAGTACATCTGTTGCATTGTGCAGCTGGCAGTCTGTGTGGAGCAGACTATCATTTGCTCAGCTAACAATGACTTTGTTGCAAACCGGCCTTGCTTACTCCGCCTTCTATCTGTTTCAGACAACAGAGTTAGGAGAAAATGCATGACTTCAACATGAATATCAATGCAGGCTGCGTTCCGTATTGAATCACAATAGCAGTGAGCAGGAGGCTGCGATGCAGCTGACCTTTAAAAGCCAGGTTTGATTCTAAATATGCACGCTTGATACATATATTGCACTTCCCTATAGCCTAAGGTAAGGCACAGCCAGCACTGCAGTCTGTTTGCATCCCAACAGAAGGACAGCAGGAAGTCCAATCTTTGCACAGCATTTCACTTTTTTGACAATTTGTTATGTTATTTCAAGATAATTCTACAAATGATAACTCACAAGGACAAAATGAAAGTAGCAATAAGAAGCATTAAAGAAGCATTAAAACCAATTGTCAGGGTGATATTCTTTCTAAATATGTTTTTCTAATTTTGAAAATTGATCTTTCCAATTTCTTCCTGACAGTGCTGCTCCATTAAAGAGGCAGTTTTCTGAGTTTTCCAGCCACTTAATACCATTTTATAGCACATTTATATATAACAAGTAAATATGTCACAACCTCACCACCTTCTTTGTTTGCTTAGATGAAATAATAAAAAAACATAAAAAGCCTTTCAGCATGTTTGATGCTGCTGCTTTTTCATCTTTAAACAATCTTTAATATTTCATTGCACAGTTTCTGCTCAGAGATGAATTGTCAGCTGTGAGACTTTGTGCTGCAGGGTTTACCAAAGCATGACTCAAATCTAACTGTAGAAACATCTGAAAGGTGTTCAGAGGAAATCAGAAGGACCTGCAAGTGATTCTGTTTCCTTAAAAGTTTGCGGAAATATCAACTTTTTGTCATTTTGCAATTGCAGTACTGTAAGGGAAAAACCTATTCCAAAGCAATAAAAGTGATGAGCTGTGAATATTTTCTGGACCATCGTATGCCGAGTTTTTTTGACTTCTCTGTCTTCCAGTGTGCTCACTTTACGTCATGATAGCAAACGAGATGTTATGTATCCTTTGGCATCACCAAAATCCCAATCTCATCTCGGACAAATTTTTACTTTTGTAACAGTTGCAAAATCACTGAGATTTCAGAGTTACAGAAATATATGGAAAGAAGATTTAGAGCTCCAGCAAACTCTAAAGTTGGTCCAGGCTTTTAGAATAATTACTGTAAGCCTATTTTTCACAGGATTATCCAAATAATCGGCAGGACAGCATCAACTCATGAAGAATGAAGCAGGGAGCGTCTTTACACCAACATAGATGTCGGAACCTTCCCCCTTTCTGACGTACGCTCATTGCCTTCATGTTTAATATAGAACATATCTCAGAAGACAAGTTTTAGTTTGTTCTCAGAATTTATTTTTGTCATTTGAACTGAGCCATTTAAAGTACAGTGGACTATAGATATTTGTGTGAATTGGAAACAACCCATGAATATCAGCGACATCAGCAAATACTTGAGAAACCTAAAAAAAATACATATAACTCTATAATAATAATATTCTAATAGTTCACACACATATTATAAGTTCACATGCATAAATACATAGAGTAAAAATTGTTTTTGCATTAGCACAGAAGCTAACGTCTACAGCCTCATTTAGCTACCAGGCTCAGCCAACCAGTGGGAAGGAAAGTGCATGCAGCTCCTTGATTGGGTGCTTTGCAAATGCCAGCCAATAGCGTGTCAAGCTGCATTGTGTGGCGCCCATCTATTTTACTTGGCCTTCAACTAGTTTTAAACTGTATGTTTGTTTGTTTGTTTGTTTCTTTTTAAACTAAGAGTTTTTTTTTTATTAATATTGTTGTGTTTTAATGTACAGCACTTTGTGTCAGTTGTGGTTGTTTTAAAGTGTTTTATAAATAAAGTTGGTATGGTATGGTATTGTTTGTTTTTCAAATATTTGAGATGTATGCAAGAAAACTGAAAATACTAAAGTAATAAAATATGACTGTAAAATCTCCATTCCTGGAACTGAAAAGCTTCATCAAAGCAGTTCTGAATTTTGGAGTTTTTTTAACCTTTATTGCAGCTGCATGAAACCGACTGAACAACAAATGACTCCTGATTATTAACTGGTCTGTTTGCTGGCAACTCTGCATTTATTTTTACTGCTGCTGATAATTGGTTTGGGTCATTACTGAAATGAGTTGGTTGTGCCGGTATTTGCAGAAATAAGTGTTTCTAAAATATGAAAACAAGCTCCGTTGTGCAGAGTGATGAATTTTGTCTTGATTAATTGATCAAGACACAATTCTTTGTGTCTGTTGGTAGTTTTTCTTCTTCTATACTCACAGGTACACACACTGCCAACCCATCACACTTCTAGCAAACTATCTTCTTTGTATTCATCATGAGTGAATGATTTCTGGTCCTACTGAGCAAAGGTGATCTGTGTGTTTGAAGAACACTGAAATAGATTTTAAGAATACTTTCCCAGCTAATGAACAGGTGTGTATCTGGACTGGGCTTTGGGTTTGTGTTTTAGCCAGAAGCAATTTAAAGAATAGAGTTATAGTAATGGTATGACATGGTGTGGTGGCCTTTGGCTGTGAGCCCTCCAACCATTTCTTATCTGACAGCAAATTAGAACTGACTTCACTTTTATTACAACACAGACCCGAGTGCAGAAAGAGGAAGAAATGACTGAATAAAACAGATTTCTACAAAAACAGATGTTTTGCTTTATTTCACACTTAAATGTATCTGCTCATCTAACAAAGTCTAATATTAGGCAGAAATAATCTGGGTCCATATGAAAGGCAAGTTTTTATTAAAAATAAATAAATAAATAAATAAATAAATCCCAGTGAAGTTAACTGTTTTTTTCTAACCTTGAAACTAAAAATGTAAGTTAACTATTTGAAAACTGGTCAAAAGTCTTTTCTATTACTGTGAAAACCAACTGTGCTTTGGAAAAATCTTTTAATTGAGCCATTTTTACAGCATTAATCACCTGATGTCATTCTACACTATTCATGTCAGATTAAAGTCTGGACTTTGACTAGGTCAAAGACTGGAATTGATGTTTTGCTTTAGATTATTTTCTGCTCCATAATCCCGGTATGCTAGCTCTAAAGGTCATAAACTCAATTCTCCTTCAGGAGTTTCTGCAACGCAGCAGCCCAGACCATCAGAGTCCCACCACCATGTCTGACTGTTTGACTTCTTAACTCTGGGTATCTAACAGGATCCAGTTTTGTTTTCATCAGCCAACAAAATGTTTTCACAAAAGGGAATCTTCCAAATCTTTTTGGCAAACATGACCTTGGTCTCTGTGCTCTTTCTTGGTGAAAAGGGATTTTGTCTTTGTTCCATGTTTTCTTCATTTGTGAATAATAGTTCTCATTGTGCTTCAGGCAGTTCTAGTGTCTTAGAAATGGCTTTTTTACTCTTTCCAATCTGTAGCTTTTGACTTCTTAATGTGTTGGTATGATGTGTTGCTTTATGAGATTGTTCAGCCTGTTGCATGCTGTTGGACATGTTCTATTGATATGGTTTATAGACTCCACACGTCTGGCCGTTTACTTAAAATGAAGCCTAAGCTATCAGCTAATTATTGCTACATATATTTCTAAATATTCATGCTAGCTAGTGCGAGAAGCATGCTAAGGAGGAACACCAAAACAAAAGTGTCCAGTTTAAATGGCAACTGTGCCAAATGCTTCAGAAAATGATGGGCATTTCAGAATTTAAAGAAAGTCATACACAAATATAAAAAACATCAATTATTCAGGCATTTAGGAAGTATCTGACTACAGCAGATTATTGAAAATACTTTTTCTGGCTCTGAGTCAATGCAGTGAGGGAGAATCAGCTGTGCTTCACAGCAGTTAACAACGTGTTGTTGCACAAAGTTACAATTAACATTTCACAGTCTTCATGGGGGCTGGAACAACACCGTTCCATAATTATATGATGTGTCAACTAGATATTAAGGTAATTAGCTTTTTGCCTTTTCAGCTTTAAAGCAATTCAAATGTATACAATGACTGGAGTATATTTTACTTTCTTTATGATTTGCCTGTAAAAGTTTTCATTTTTTCTAGGGCTGTCAACGTTAACATGTGATTAATCTAAAATGAATGAATGAGTTAATATGACATAATGCAGAATAATCACATCACCTATTTTGACCTAAAGCATTGTGTGGCTCACAGCAGCGCGGTCTTGTACTGCGGTCAGCAACACAGAGTGAAAAGATGAGACTGCTGCACTCAGCGGCAAATATCACTTTAAAAGGAACAAACAATGGACTTTTGGGTAAAACCAAAATAGCATATATTTACTGAAATTATGAATTTCAGTAAATACAAACAGTTTATAATTAACATTTCTAATTTACATTTGAAACTAAATGATTTCTTTAAATTATAAAAGCCCGGAAAACTGAGATGTTTTCTGTCATTTTTATATTTCAAGCTTCCAAAGGTAAGCATGGTGATTAATCGTGATTAATCACAGTGCTAGAGTGTGATTAATCTGATTACAATTTTTAATCGATTGACAGCACTAATGTTTTCTCACATGATTGATGTTAATGTTTTGTACTGCTATTAAATCCATATTTTATTGAATCTTCTGACAAAGTCCACCTTGTGTCTGACTTCTTCCTCTCTGCAAGGACAGCCACGGCTGAAGGAGGCTGTCACCAATTGGATATGCTTTCCCTGCAGAAGGCCATTTATGACAGTGTTTGAAGATAAAGATATAGAAATGCTGTGTGACTCCGGCCAGTGGTCAGATATTCAGTCCAGCTGCGAGTCAGACCATGAGGCGATGTCTTCTGACGTGACACCGAAAGGCAGAGGGCTGCAGCTGCAGCTCACATTGTGCCGCCAGAAGGATTGAGAAGGAGAAAAAAAAGAGCCAGCGGAACACACATTTTGTCTTGGCCAGAAACATGACGAGGGCACGGGGAGGAGGGCGCACACAGTCATCTGTCGCTTTGGCAAAACAGTCATTTGCATGACAAATGTTGCTCTGTGTGTGTTTTAGTCAATGTGTCCTGCTGTGTCGGTGCTAATCAGCAGCGGCTTTTCTTCCTTTTCAACTCTGCCTCTTTCCTCTGCCTTTTATGGGGATGTTTTGATAAATTCAGGGGTTTTTTCTTGATATGAAAATAAAAAAAAATGTTTAAAAATGTTGTTTCCTTTGTCTCTAAATGGGCTCACAATAAAGAACACTTGCTGCCTATCTGCGAGTTTTATGCAATTCAGTTTGATGTTGTCAAAGTCTTGAATTAGGACAAAGTATATCATTATTTGAATGTCGGAAAGCCAAAATTAAGCTATGCCATTCTTTAGTAGGTGGACAACAACAAGGCTCCTTTCACACAGGTTGTGGATTTCTAGAAATGTTCATACAAAAAGGAAACACTAAGAACGGCCCAATGCTGTTTTTACTCCCCCAGACCTGTAAGTGGCGCTACACACTTAATATGGGGCATGACTCTCCCACACAAGGCTAACAGTAGGCTACAAGGGAAGGAGAATGGCGAAAGCCGAGTGGACTCTTCTGTCTGGAGTGCCAACAAAGTTGAGCTTCTTCTCTGTTTCATACTGGATTATAAAAATAATAAACTATTTATTGGCAAATTTTTGTAGTTGCATCATATTTAACCTCGTTTTGTATGCCCTTTGTTTTCAGTGAGACAATCATTGACCAGAGACAACAGATGAAAAACAGCTTTTTGGTTAATTCTGGCACATTTACAGAAACATAAATGTGCCAGTTTTGTCCCTGCCAAATAAATTAAAATATTTGAAATTTCAACTGCAGAACAAGCATGTGACATGCCATTGTTTTTGTTTAGCATGGCACATTTGGCGCTCCAATGTGTTTGTTGATAGCTTTAAGTAAATCATTTGTACAGTGGGATGCTACCAGCCATGTTCAGTGTCCCAAGTTTGGTGTTGGCTCACAGTCCAAAGGGACAAGATCGTGTCACATAGGAGATGTGACTTTTGTTCCTTCTCTCACAGATGTCTTTTTATAGCTATCAAGAGTCTTTGTGAAAGATTATTTTAATGTAATAGAATTGTTCAACCCATACACTGATTTTTTCTTATTTTTTAGTAACATCCTAAATTAAGACACTGAAATGATTTAAAACCATCCTGACATCAAGTCTTTGACTATGCCATTCGATTTATTTGGGCTGACTCAAGAGCATAAAGATGGACAGAAAACATGTGAGATTTAATGCCAATTTGAAAACAAATAACATCACAAAATTTTACATTTTTGGGGGCATTGAAAAGAATCTAGTTTGTTTTTTTGTTTTTTTTCACATTACTACCACAACTTTTAATGGGTTGTATTGTGATTTTATGAGAAATGCAAACTTAAAGCAGTGCATAATTTGATACTAACAAGGTGATTGTTGGATTTAAAGTCACTTGTGAAGATATTTTGTTGTATTGCATTTTATCTTGGGGTAATTTGGGGCGTGTTTATAAAATCACACCACTCTTTTCTGATTTCAGTTTCTACAAAACATGTTTAAAAACAATAAATCAAGTCCATTCCAGTTCCCGTTCAGACAGCACGAGGTGTTGATCTGTGTATCACACAAAACTCCAGAAACAGACCATATGTTTCACAAACAGATGCTCTACTAGAGTAGTTTAGAATGAGAGTAAGATCAGTGTTTGCCCAGCCTGGAAGCTTCTTACTGTTCTAGGAAAAATAAACAAAAAACAAATAAACACAAACTTTATGTCTGATTTAAGTTGTGTAATAAAAAAAAACATCAATCTGTAAAAGTAAAAAAGCAATTGAATCAAAATAACACTAGTTACCTCCTGTATACCATCTCCCTCTGATCAAATCCTAACTCTTTACACAGAGTTGCTACTTCAATACAATATAACCTGAGGGCAACCATGCAAGACCCGACTGTCTGTCCCTTAATATTGCCAGTCACAACAGCTTAGATGCTGCTGTTTTTACCTGGTGAATCTGTCTTCCTGTGTTTGTCTGATACAGGAAGATGGTTCCCCAGACTACCTCAGAAACAGGTTTAGCTTTAAAAACACCCTCGGCTGATGTTGACACGTCTCTCTTCATAACACATTTTGTAAACATGAGAATGCCAAAGACCCTCTACTTCACTGTGAGGTTGTATACTTACAGACCAGCAAAACAGAAGGAAAAAACTTGGATTGAGGATTTTCTGTTTTTGGTCTCAGAAAATGTTTATCAAATATTAGAGATCAACCAGAATCATGAAGGCCAGGAACACAACAGACAAGAAGACGTGGAGCAGCTATAAGCAGGGTTAGGGGGTTTCAGGTCAGGAGGAGTCCGGTGGACTCGGTTAGATTGGGAACCAAAACTGAAACATTTGCTCCATTTTCAGCTGGTGCAGTTTGCTTTCACACTGCACTGTTAAACAAATCAAACCCTTCGAAAAACCTGTTCCCAGCTCAGGGGGGAGAATCCATTAACAGATAGTTACTACGTTACTCTTTATCTTATGGAAATATGGCAAGAAGAAATACATTGCAAGAATGCATCAACATAAGAATTGAATGCACTATCATCTAAAATCCCAGTAAATTGTATTGAATGTGGTTAGAACATGACACAACATGAAGAAGTTTTCTAAGTATGAATGCATTTGCAAGCCCCCCCTTTGCTTGTACTGCAGTAGCACAGTTGTGTCATTGGCTCCACCAAAGGTAATGTGTGTGATCTAAAGGAAAAGCATGGAAGTGATGCAGCCACTGACGGCCATCTGGCTCCATGTGTGAGGTCAAAGTGGAGAAGGCCGAGTGCCCCATGATTTCCTGCAGTCCTCCCTCTCCCTGCCAGCGCTGACACAGTTACAAGCTGCTTGTCCTGCAGAACTCACTTGCCCTTAACGTGAGATGCCTGCTTTAGTCCGGCGTCATGCTGTTCACACGTTTAGCGTGCCAGGCCTCGTTGAAAGCTACTACCACCCCAGCAGCATCTGGAGACGTCCATTTGAATCATCTGAATCATAGCAACAGCCACACATTTTTATTGGGTCAGGAAACTGCTGTGTTTGCTGATGTTCACAAGAACTTTCCTACGCTGAGGAGCCGTCCAGCTCATTTTGTTTATGCTGGATCCAGCAGTTCAGTTGAGGAGTCAAGACTGCTAACAGAATGACTTTGGACACATCCAGAGCACTGACTGTCAACTTTTTTCTTGACTCAAGCTATTTCTGTCAAAAGCAGATTGCAAGTTTCCAGCTCTTCAAGTCCTTATTTCCTACTTACTTGGAGAAAGAACTTGTATTTGACAGCATGTTTAACCACAGTCAGGCTTCAAAGCTCAGGAAAACCTCAAAAGAGACACACTACTGTTTTTCATTACAGATGTGTACAAAAGTTTGTCTATGTTCTGCTGCTGTTGAAAAAACATAGTTTTGTGTTGTTTCCATTAAATAAGAAATTGAATTAAAATGACACGTGAATTCACTTGTTCACAGGATAAGTCATTAAAAGTCATGGCAGCGATTCATGTAAACAGTCACATGAGACATTCAGCCAATGACACAACTTTTATGAACTTTTATGAGAGTTCAGATAAAAACACACAATCATCCTCCTACTACTTCCTGTTTTCTTCTTCGACGTTTTTACCAGAAGTAACATCCGGCTGTTGATTTTGTGTGATGTGAAAAGCGTGTTTCCATTACAGTTTTGCGAAATACAGATTTGAACATGGCTCAAAAACCACCTCATCCTTGATCAAAAACTTATTTTTTAAAAACATGAGTTTCTTCAAACTTGGCTTGTTTCCATTAAGCAAATTTATTTTTGCAATTTCAAATTGTGTAATTCTGTGGTTAATGGAGACACAGCTACTGTGAGTCAACAGGTTCTCTGCTTCTTCACCGTAGGTGAAGATTTGAATTTAAGCGGGCCACTTCACTTTTTTTCCTTCAGCTTGACAGCAATGTAGAAACTACAGCAGGTAAGATATTAAACTTTAAACCAGACCTTTAACATGAAGACATGCTTGACCAGTACAGAAGGACAGTGACCAATCTGAGCCAACATCCCTCATAACCTTGTCGTTTCCTCCAAAGTATTGTGCTGGATGTCTTAGTGAACCACTCTGCCACACCGATGGAAGAACAGAGTGAGGAGACCAAATGGGTTTCATAATGGAATTGAGGTCAAAGGAGTTCTGATTGATTTGGGTTATTATCAGATCTTACCAGCACAAAAAAAGAACCTCATTACAGCTGAGGTTGTGTGTGTGAAATCCATCATTTCAGCAAACACAATTAAGATGCTCTGTAAATGATTTGGCAAAGCTCAACAGTATTGCTCAGAAGACTGGCATCTAATATAGATACAAGGTTTGCCACTCTTCTGACACTAGAACAATAACTTCAGACAGAACCACGTGAAAAATATTCCATCAAAACTTTCGTGAGTCCAGTTGATTCCTTCCATTTTGTCTGCCTTTGCGCCCATCCCCCTCTTTTGTTTTGATGTAAGATACTCATCTGCATTTCCTCTCTCTCTCTTTCTTTCTCTTCTTCCTCATGTCTTTTCCTCCTCTCTGCATTGCACACTTTTCCAGCACACCTTTCCCCCCTGGCTCTCCTGCAACTAAATATAGTGACTGGTGCAGACAGCTCAGCCTTATAACAAATGGTAAGCAGAGCAGTGGCGCTGCAGAGGCATGTGCATTTGGATGAGCTGCAGCTTGACTTCAAGAGACAATGAAGTGCATGCATTCAGTGAAGGAATCACAGATACATCATTTCAAGAAGGAAACAATGCAGATAATCAGAATGTATGTGTACTACTATCATAGTTGAAGGCAAAAAAAGCCGTCATTGCTGCAGAGGACCTGTTGCTTTGGCACTGAATACAACAATACATTTGTCTTGTCAACTGAACAAAAAATGTTACTTTTATCTCTGCATGAGGGGCTTCTGAGTGGTTTCCTTACTATGAAAATGAACAGGGCTTCTCTCTGTTACACTCACAAAATTTATATCAAGTGGAGCCAGAGTAGACTGACTCCCACAGAGATAGACTGGAGCAGTACCCACGTATAAGTGGAATAGCAAGAGTAAAGATGATTTTGCATGCACATATTGTGTGGGAGTCTCCAGAGCATCAGCTGCTCCTGTTTATGTGAGGCAGCAGCATGAAGTGCAGAAAGGCAACATGAGAAACATTTACAGAGGAGAAATTATTAATAACTCTGCTTTTCTGACACCAGCACCTTCACAGGATTGTTGTTGTTCTGGGGTCACATGTCACACCAGAAGCTTCTTGAGCAATATGATGATGGGACATTCCCATCATGTTTATATGTGCATATAATTGTCTCAACAAATGTGGCCACATTGCATTTTAGTTTTGAATTTCAAACCATTTGAGGTCTCTTCAAATTCGATCCAAATTTGAAACAGATTTGAAAAGACTCACCAGAAATCTGGAATAAATATATTCAAAATATCTGGTGGTATTTAAGTATTACACAAAACAAAAACACAACCAAAGGTTGTTGTGTACCTCGCATTGTTTTTGTCCATGAATCACATGGCAGCACATTTCCCCTAGTTGTACTGTAGACAGGCATAAGAATGATAAAGCTCTTAAATTATGATGAACCAACAATACGCTGTTCAGTAACCAACAGATCTGCATTTCAATATTAAGTTTACTATGAAAATATTATAATAATCCATTGACTAATATTTGTTTTCTCACTGTATCTACAGGCTGCTAGAAATCCAGTAATAACAAAATGAACTTAAGAATAGAAGAACAAAAACAATATCAACAATTGAAAACAAACATAAAATAAAGATCTGAGGTGCAAATATGAGCAGTTCATATTCTTTGTTCATAATTAATAAAATATTCTATTAGTTTAGCAAAGACTTTTGATATGAGAACTTAAATTTATAAGGACATAATATTGTTTAAAGGTAAAATGAAATGAATGATGTTCAGTTAGATCATGGAGAGTGTTTGTTGTTTTAAACTTTGGCTTTGAGGTGAGTATACTTAAATCTTTTAATCAAAACAAACTGAAATGAACTGAAATATCTCATTGGCAGTAGGGAAACAAAAAGCCTGTGAAACGGCCCATAAAACACCAGATATAAACCTGAATGGTTCTTATTTAACTCCTTCTTAAAAACAATCCCATTGTGGTTTAGGATCGAATGTCGACTCGTTGTTGAACGTGTCTGAATCGGCTCAGTTAAAGTCTAAGTGGTGGACTCACCCAGAACTCCAAGCCGGTAGTTGATTGTGATGACGATTACGTTCCCGTAACTCGCCAGGATGCTGCCATCAATCATGTTGCCGGTTCCCTCCACATACGAGCCTCCATGGATGTAAACCATGACGGGCTTCAATCCATTCTCATCATGAATATCTGAGGAGAAGAAATCACAGGTCAGAAAAACAAACAAACAAACAAAAAAAAACAAGGTTTCTACATTTACAAATTAATTGGCCAAGATTGTGTTTCCAATTTATTTAAATTGAGGTATATTGACAGTTTGGAAAAAGAAAATATTATTATAACTATATATTTTTGGGTTGCTGTTAGTTTGTTGTAAAAGTTTTAGTTTTGCTTTAATTATACGTTACAAACTACATGCATCTACAACATATTTAGACAAAAGCAGATTGCAAGTTTAATGTAATTTTTCTGATGAGGAATAAATTAAAACATCCCAACATTTGTTCTTAAATACAATGGTTAGAATCACACACACTGATGTATCTCATCAGAACCACATGATTAAAATAGCATTGCTCAGCATTTGAAGGAGACTTAACAGCTTTGAGTCTCAGGCATTTAATTTGATGCTCCTGACTGTCGAAGAGAGAGTGAAGCACCCTGGTTTGGGGCTGTGATGCTGCAGGAGGGACCGGTGCACTTCACTAAGTAGATGGCAACATGAGGACAGAATATTATGGAAATATTGAAGCAACATGTCAAGAAATCAACAGGAAGTTAAAGTTTAGAGAGGAACAACAATTCCACTTGAACAAAGTCACAAAACACCATCAAATATGGATGTATTTGATGGTGTATCAAATACACTCTGGAGTATCCATCACAACCACATGATCTTAATCCCAGCTGAAAAGGTGCATGAGACTCCTCTGTCAGAGGAACTGGCCAAAATTCCAGCAAACTATTGCAGAAAAACTTATGAAATGAAAGATTTGCAGTTTAAAAGGCAATTCTACCAAGAAGTAAGAAACAGAGGAGAAATTCTGAATTTTAAGAATAAATGATGTAAATAATCTTCTAATCGTTAAATCCATAGAAATGAAGCAAGAAAAGCTAGTCAGTTATAGAATGTCCATAAATCAAACTTTGGTTTCAACATCATATATTTAATGTTGAGTATTGCTAATATCCGATGTGCTGGTAGTCAGTGATAAATAAACCAGTCCATTGAAAATACAGGAAAAATCTGATGATTAATGATTTTGACATGTTTTTGAATCTAACAGGAACTTAAGTATCCAGTACTTTAAAGGACAGAGTGTGTTAGAAATATGCTTTGACTTCCTCCAACAAATCCTGATGAGCACATCATGGTTTAAACCCTGTAATCTTACATCAGTCTGTTCTCTCTGCTCCATTTGTTATTTGTGTAATGCACTGGGAATATGGCAATTATGGCAGATGAAAACCTTGTTTATGAAACTCTCCGGTTGTGATTAAGCAGGATGATTAGCAAATATGTATCTGGTATCTACAAAACATGAGAATCCTTTTTTATCAAAGAGCATGGAAGGAAAAAGTACTTCCAAGTGAAAAGTGTTTGAACCAAATCTGAGAGCAAAGGAGCCACAAGCATGTTACCAAGAATTCACTCAAAATCTGGCATTTGTTGTAACTTTTTTCACCTAACTCCTTTGAACCGCAGGGTTGAAAGGGAAGGAACATCAGAGCAGTCCTTCCGATGCCTGGTCTCACTGCACTACAGCAAGTTTTGGTTTTACCTGAAACCAACTCCTGAACAAATTCATTCACCCTGCCAGCTCAGAAATCTCTCAAATGTCATTTGGGATGGAAGTCCCTGCTGGTGAAAACTGTAAATCGAAAGCAGAGGTTGGGAGCTGTTCGTATGAAATATCCCAAATGAGGAAACCGAGCTGTAATATTTGCTGGTTATATTTTGCAATTTCACTGGAAAGAAACAGGTGTTTATTTCTAAAACAATCTTTCTTAAAGATTTCTGTGGCTGATGATAAACAAGAGAACAAATTCCATTTAGTCTGACTCTGAACCACTAGATGAGGTTCACCAGTTCAGCTAAGTGATGAAGATGCCATGCTGAAGTTTCCCTCTTTGTCTTCCAAAAGTAAAAACGGTCATTTTGACACTTCACTTTTTGCTTCATAAGACTACAGGACATGTCTCCAAAAAATAAAGTCTTTGTCCCTGAGGACATCTACAAACTATAAAATGTTGCTTTTGGAGAAATTTTGTTTTCCTCTCTTTTCTCACCATCTTGAATTTATTTTTCTGTGGACTCTGTTTTTACAGTGGATGGAAATATCTGGTTCTCCACTGTGTTAGAAAAGAGAAATTGCCATACACAGCACATGAAACATCGGAAAGCACAATTAGAAAACCACAAATGGCTAAAAGGCTAGCCACTAATGACGCTAAAGCTAACATCTGCTTTGTGTTTGTTCGGATTCAATTTGTGAAATTAGTCTTTCCTGGATTTGATCATCTCTTGCTTTCAAACTGAATTACACCAACACATTAAACTTGAACTAGATAAGTCTACGCTGGAAATAAATTATTTCAAACACAGATTGAATTCATGAAAACAAAAATGAACTGATTGTTTTCAACACTCTCTCATACAGAAAGTACCAGAAGATTCAACAAGAGCAAAAAAAAAAAAAAAAATTCCCTGGACTGTGTCTATTGGTCTTAAATTGGATCTTCTATGTGCATACAAAATATTAATCCCTCTTCCTATTGGTGATGGTGCAAAAGGATTTGTTTGCATGATGCACAAATCAACAAAGGTAGATAGCCACAAGACAGGAAGAGTGCATAATTATCCTTTTCTACAGAATCAAAACTAAGGTCAAGAAGTCCTGAGCAACCCACAGAGAGGTTATTAATGTCTACTGTACTCTGAGTTGTTGCCCCGGGCTTAGTAAAGCCCTGCACCTACTCCTCAACTCCTCACCTGTAACCAAAGTGGCAGAGTCATAGGTTGGGGTGTAAGTGGTAGGGGGATGGGTTGCTAATGGTGAGCCTGGGAGGATCTGAGGTCAGAGCCCCGGGCCAATTTACCCCACTTTAACAAATGCCTGCTAATTACAGAGGCTGGCCAGCACAGCAGTGTCAATAACTTCCTGTTTGTCATTCAGTTCCACATTAGAACAAGCCCCCGCGGAACAGGGTGGGCGGCAGGAACAACCTTGAAAAGGCAGATGCACATAAAACAAGAGCAGTGCCATTAACTTGTCATAGCCTCTAACAGATCGGCATCTGATGGTTGCTGCAGGCATCTGTGGGCTCAAACAAAACTATTCTCTAGCTTTCCATCAAACAAACAGGCAAACTGACTGCTTGTGTCTATCTCTTTGGTTGGAGTGCATCAGTAGAGTCACATGCTAAAAGAGACGGAGAGCATAAAGAAGTCTACTCAGCCTAATTCAGTCCAACAAAGAAGAAAACACCAAGCACAGTTAGCTCTCATTTACTAAAACGTCAAACATTTAATTTCACTAACATGTTGCTCATGAATGAAAATAACAGACATGGTTTAAGTTTATTTGTATAGCACAAGGCAGTTCAAAGTGCTAAATATCATAAAAACACAAAAATACAAAGTCATAAAATCAACATACCAATAAAAATTAAATTTTATTTAGTGTTGTCATCAAAATCATAAATACACATCAAATATTCACAGATGGAACTTTGAATGTAAAGTTCAATTTATTATCTTGCAAAAGCAACTCTGAACAGGTGGGCTTTCAGCCCTCGGTGTTTCGGCAGGCTTGTGGTTTTCTGGAATGTTATTCCAGATTTGTGGAGCATAGAAGCTGAATGCTGCTTCTCCATGCTTGGTTCTGGTTCTGAGGATTTGGACCAGACTCAGAATCCAAAGACCTGAGAGGTCTGGAAGGTTGATACAACAGCAGATCTTTGATACAACAGCAGATCTTTAATGTATTGTGGTGCAAAACCGTTCAGTGATTTATAAACTAACAACAGTCTTAAAGTCTATTTAAATCCACCCTGAATAAGGATATACATTATTTTTTGAGTACTTCATAAAAACCTAAAACTTTTGAAAACGTCCATTTATACATCAGTGTTTTTATTTTTATTACTCTCTAAGATTTAGGAATTCAGTTGATTCAAAATCTCTTTAGTCAGAATCTGCACTTTCTACCTTCTTTTTATTAACTCCTGAGCTAAAGCTGGACATGATTCAACGTGAACATTGTTCAAACCAGTTTCACATTTGTGCTAATTATACAGCCTTACATGAGCTGTATTTATTTGGATCAGAAGGACCAACTTTGGGTAATTGTGTATTGTCTACCAAAGGAAAATTGGTTTGAATGCAATTAGAGTAAATTAGAGCCACTTTCAGAAAAGTAGTTTGGATTTGACCTCAATAAATCAAGTTCTTCCATTCCTGGTACGACGAGGTTCAAAACCAGAGAAGCTGAAAGCAAACCTGCCAACTGACATGAATGTACAGATGCTTGCTACAGGCTGGTTTGGTGTTTTATCATGAGTCCTGGGTGGGCTCGGGATGCCATGCTCCAGTCCCGTCACTGAGGAGTCCATTTAAAGGAAAATAAAACGGTGTGCTTTAAATGCTTTTCTCGTTGTCTCTCCCACACTGTCTCTGTGCCTCTCACTCTCTGAACTCTCTCAGCTCTGCAGAGCTGCCTCGGTGACTGTGCACTGAGTTCGTCTTGGACATTTATCACTGCCACCCGGGCCGGGGGGATAATATATTCCTCCAGTGGCTGCGTATGTTGCACACATTACTCATCTTTATATGGGTGAGGGAGGTGGAGAGAGGGAGTGGATGGTGTTTGAGGTGGGCTGGGAGCTTGTTCAAGGGGAACCAACTGAGTTTTCTATTGCTTTCAGCATTTTCTGCTGTTAGCAGGACAAATAAAACTGGCTGTTAATGGAATCTATGTAAAGTGCATCGCTGCAGGCTTGTCTGCCCTCACCACTACCACTGCTGTCACAGCTGACACTGACCTTCTTCCTGCTCAATATGGTTTTACTGACAGTGCACGAACAGATAGTCATCATTTGGCCAAGAGCAAGGACTTCATATCTTAAGAGGAGAAGAATGAAGAAAAGAGAACATATTCATAAATCTATAAAGAACTAAGTGAAAATCTGTGGATGTGGGTAATTCCACCATTACAGTTTTAATTGTGCTTTTCTTGAGAAGGTATAAATCCAAACACAATTGTTGGTAAATCCAGGACAGAAGACGTAGGGCTCGTCTGCAGTGCTGTGTGGTTTCTCTGCAGAGGTATAGGTGGGACCACAGGGGAGCTACACGAGTAATTCATTGCCACTGCAGATGTAAAAACAGTCACGATGCATTGATCTGCTGTGCTTTCCTGAAAACACAGCCAAGGACTGCTGGTGTCTGAGTGTGTGATTTAAGTAGGCCAACATGAAACAGGTAATTATAAATATGTATGTCTAACACTGAAAGGGAATAAGAAGGACAGCAAATAAACCCTCACAGGAAAAACTAAAAATCAAGAACACTGCTTCCTAAAATCTGTTTCTAAAAAACAATAACTCAAAATCCAATCTTAACTGTGTGATTGACTTAAACTAATACTCCAGTGTCAGACATTTAGATTATACTGTGTGTGTGTGTGTGTGTGTGTGTGTGTGTGCACACAGTATGTGTGTGCGCATTGGTACGCATGTGCGTGTGTGTGTGTGTGTTCTCGAATTATTGTGTTTGTGTTGAGAGGTTGTATGTGAGCTAGATTGTCACCTGGAGGTGCACAGTTGTTAGTGTGGAGTAAAAGGTGGAAGGCCTGTAACACAGGACGGGTGGGCTCAACCCGGGAAGGACACAGGAGCCCCAGGCAGACAGACACGAGGCACCACCCCAGGGCAGCCGTCAACCGCTTGCTAAGCACAGCAACAGCATCCAGCAAGGCAAAGAGATGCAGGGGGAAACGTAAGGCGCCTGGCCCCCCTGACCCATGTCAGGACTCAGCCACCATAGCAACCCAGAGCCCCCACTAATCCCTGGCAGCAAGACCGACCAATGTCTGTGGTGATGTGAAATGTTGCAATGAATGCAGTGTGCATTGATATTAGGGTTGTTGCTGAGGTGTGTGAGACTTCACTGATCGATGACAGAAAAGCCTCCCCATCCCAAGACTCTAAGTGACGGGTGTTCACTGCATGGTGCTACACTCATCGACTGTGAAGGCTACACATCAAGACACAATTGCAGTGCAGTACTGGATATGTTAGGGAGGATGGGGTGGTTCACACCACTGAGACCAGTCATTCCTCAGAAATCCCCAAAGATGCCAGGTAGTCCACAAAGACCAAATTGAGTTTACAAAACTCAACACTGCAACTCTTGTACGAGGCAATGAACTGCTCAACATTAAAATTAGCAAACACCTGGTGGAACTGCTCACCCGCTGAGCTCATTACAGGGGCAACGTCTCAGTGAAACGCTGCTAAAAAAATAAAACATTGTTAAATGGTTAATAGAGGAGCCATGTTGTGATGACATCCTGAAGGAGGAGTTTCAGAAAAATCAGGAGTTTCTTAAAGAGACCGAGTTAAATTATGAAGTCAAATTTATTTTAAGTTATATTTGATATATACAGTATTTTTATAACAACTAAACATAGCATAGTTAATTGACTGTGCTGTACAATGGCACACAGGCTGACATAGTGGTTGTAAGCATTCATAGCTCAGGAAGGCATTGGAGTTCATGACTGAAAAGATTTGGCAGTAAAATGAGGAAGATATACACACATGACAGGTGGTCATAATGTTATGCCTGAGCGAGCGATGTACATGAAACATCATGTCTGTATTAGAAAAGTAGAGAAACTAGAAAATATTCTAGTTTCCTATGCTAACAGAGCCTTATGTAGAAAGACACTAACATCAGCTATAAGTCTCCTCTGAACATCTCTAACATGATTTCACTTCTTAAACTCAGTAAAGATTTTATCTTTATAGCTCATGCTTAGACTCAGCAACATGTTAAGATTCTCTTTTAAAGCAAAATCCATAAAAACTGATCGAATGCTCATAATGATAGGACTCAGAAATGTCACTGCATTTCCTGGCACTTGCATCTCTCCCCCTGGAAAACAAATGATGGCCTTTAACTAAGACATCTCTGTGTTTTTCTCTGTCCTCCAGTCATCTGTCAGTCCCCACTGATTACCCAACGCAGCGCTGAAAAATGCTGCACTGTTTGGTTATTATCAAGCAGGCGCAAGAGGTGTTAATAGAAGAGAAAAGACATGGCAGACATTTGTCGGAGTGACTGATGAACAAATTGCTTCTGTCAAAACAGCATGGGTTGGTCCTCATGCTGCGGCGAGCTCTGGGAGGGGAGGGGACAGAATATGTAAAAAAGAAAAAGGGAATCTAAAATTTAAAAATGTAATTCATCAGGGGACAAAAAATGTTTTAAATTCAAATCAGGTGGATAACTGATTAAAAAGGAAAGGCTGGGATCAATTATGTTTAAATGTACTGTGGTGTTTTAGAAACATCTAACTTACATTTTGAAACCAGATATTTATAGAAAAAGGACAGAACTTGTTTTTCCAACTGTCTGATATTATTTCAGGCTAAAGTTTTCCAGTAAATGAACAAGGAAGCAAGAAACAATCAAACAAATGAACAAAAGTCTGTGTGAACAAACTTACATATGTACAAAACAACTGACAAAGGAAAGAATAAAGCAAGGAATGAAAGAAGTCAACCAATGAATAAATTGTGGAAGAAATTAAATATATGGAGGGATGAAGGAAACAAAAAAGGAATAAAGAATAAGACAGTTTAAAAGGAAAGCAAGATGATAGGAAACAAGGGAGATTAAAGACAAAGAAGGCAAGAAATAAAAGACAGAGGGAAAGATATTGAAAGAAAGAAGAACTGACGCAAGGAAAGAAGGACAGAAGCAAAGACGCATTTCAGGAAAGAAGATAACCGTTTCTGTTTTATCTCAATTTTTATTTTTGAACCAATGTTCTTTCAACATAAGAAATAAGAACAGGAGTTCCCTCTAGTCTAATCGTTGGCACAGACACTGAAATATTAAAAATGCATGACGCACATCTCACACACAACACTGACTCCAGAAAACACTAAACATCAGTGTTGTGGTCAAGACAACCTAACCCAAGACCAAGACAAGAGAGTATCAAGACTGAGACAAGACCAAGACTTTTAGGGTCCGACACCAAGTCAAGACCAAGACTGAGGGAAGTCGAGACCGAGTCAAGACCAAGACCAGCGCCCCGCACTACATGACACAATAAAATGTAAAATATGATCATAATTACTTCTCAAATTGATCTGAAAGATCCATATTCCCATAAAGACATCTAGATATTAAATACTTAATACATTTTACCAATATTAAATATTCCATCTCTGTGCTACAATCCGTGGTGGTCTCGTGCCATCCCTAAAAATGTAAAGCCCTGGGCGTTTGCCCATATTGCTCATGTCAGAAACCACCACTGTCTGCACCATTAAACATAGCAATTGAGGCAATGCCCTGACGGTAAATAATGCTAAACTATGAACACTGACCAAGGAGCAACAAGCAAGAAGTAACTAAGACGCTCATCGTAACTGTTCTCTCCCTCTCTTCTGCTACATGAAGCCAGGCAGTCTGACACCATGGCACACATTACAGCTGCCACTATGAACGAAAACAATCAAAGAGCAATGTGCATTCTCTTTTGTTCTTGTGTTTTAGTTATTTGTTAATTTAAAAAATATCAACGTACATAATTAAATAAAA